>NW_022262664.1:277500-415000 GCF_002021735.2 Oncorhynchus kisutch | reverse complement strand
TCTATTGACCTGTTATACCGTAACAACCCATGACTCTATTGAACTGTTATACAGTAACAACCCATGACTCTATTGACCTGTTATACAGTAACAACCCATGACTCTATTGACCTGTTATACAGTAACAACCCATGACTCTATTGACGTGTTATACAGTAACAACCCATGACTCTATTGACCTGTTATACAGTAACGACTCTAACCCATGACTCTATTAAACTGTTATACAGTAACAACCCATGACTCTATTGACCTGTTATACAGTAACAACCCATGACTCTATTGACGTGTTATACAGTAACAACCCATGACTCTATTGACCTGTTATACAGTAACGACTCTAACCCATGACTCTATTGACCTGTTATACAGTAACAACCCATGACTCTATTGACCTGTTATACAGTAACAACCCATGACTCTATTGACCTGTTATACAGTAACAACCCATGACTCTATTGACCTGTTATACAGTAACAACCCATGACTCTATTGACCTGTTATACAGTAACGACTCTAACCCATGACTCTATTGACCTGTTATACAGTAACGACTCTAACCCATGACTCTATTGACCTGTTATACAGTAACGACTCTAACCCATGACTCTATTGAACTGTTATACAGTAACAACCCATGACTCTATTGACCTGTTATACACTAACGACTCTAACCCATGACTCTATTGAACTGTTATACAGTAACAACTCTAACCCATGACTCTATTGACCTGTTATACAGTAACGACTCTAACCCATGACTCTATTGACCTGTTATACAGTAACAACTTTAACCCATGACTCTATTGAACTGTTATACAGTAACAACCCATGACTCTATTGACCTGTTATACAGTAACAACCCATGACTCTATTGACCTGTTATACAGTAACGACTCTAACCCATGACTCTATTGACGTGTTATACAGTAACAACCCATGACTCTATTGACCTGTTATACAGTAACGACTCTAACCCATGACTCTATTGACCTGTTATACAGTAACAACCCATGACTCTATTGAACTGTTATACAGTAACAACTCTAACCCATGACTCTATTGACCTGTTATACAGTAACAACTCTAACCCATGACTCTATTGACCTGTTATACAGTAACAACCCATGACTCTATTGACCTGTTATACAGTAACAACTCTAACCCATGACTCTATTGAACTGTTATACAGTAACAACCCATGACTCTATTGACCTGTTATACAGTAACGACTCTAACCCATGACTCTATTGACGTGTTATACAGTAACGACTCTAACCCATGACTCTATTGAACTGTTATACAGTAACGACCCATGACTCTATTGACCTGTTATACCGTAACAACCCATGACTCTATTGACCTGTTATACAGTAACAACCCATGACTCTATTGACGTGTTATACAGTAACAACCCATGACTCTATTGACCTGTTATACAGTAACGACTCTAACCCATGACTCTATTAAACTGTTATACAGTAACAACCCATGACTCTATTGACCTGTTATACAGTAACAACCCATGACTCTATTGACGTGTTATACAGTAACAACCCATGACTCTATTGACCTGTTATACAGTAACGACTCTAACCCATGACTCTATTGACCTGTTATACAGTAACAACCCATGACTCTATTGACCTGTTATACAGTAACAACCCATGACTCTATTGACCTGTTATACAGTAACAACCCATGACTCTATTGACCTGTTATACAGTAACAACCCATGACTCTATTGACCTGTTATACAGTAACGACTCTAACCCATGACTCTATTGACCTGTTATACAGTAACGACTCTAACCCATGACTCTATTGACCTGTTATACAGTAACGACTCTAACCCATGACTCTATTGACCTGTTATACAGTAACGACTCTAACCCATGACTCTATTGAACTGTTATACAGTAACAACCCATGACTCTATTGACCTGTTATACACTAACGACTCTAACCCATGACTCTATTGAACTGTTATACAGTAACAACTCTAACCCATGACTCTATTGACCTGTTATACAGTAACGACTCTAACCCATGACTCTATTGACCTGTTATACAGTAACAACTTTAACCCATGACTCTATTGAACTGTTATACAGTAACAACCCATGACTCTATTGACCTGTTATACAGTAACAACCCATGACTCTATTGACCTGTTATACAGTAACGACTCTAACCCATGACTCTATTGACGTGTTATACAGTAACAACCCATGACTCTATTGACCTGTTATACAGTAACGACTCTAACCCATGACTCTATTGACCTGTTATACAGTAACAACCCATGACTCTATTGAACTGTTATACAGTAACAACTCTAACCCATGACTCTATTGACCTGTTATACAGTAACAACTCTAACCCATGACTCTATTGACCTGTTATACAGTAACAACCCATGACTCTATTGACCTGTTATACAGTAACAACTCTAACCCATGACTCTATTGAACTGTTATACAGTAACAACCCATGACTCTATTGACCTGTTATACAGTAACGACTCTAACCCATGACTCTATTGACGTGTTATACAGTAACGACTCTAACCCATGACTCTATTGAACTGTTATACAGTAACGACCCATGACTCTATTGACCTGTTATACCGTAACAACCCATGACTCTATTGAACTGTTATACAGTAACAACCCATGACTCTATTGACCTGTTATACAGTAACGACTCTAACCCATGACTCTATTGACCTGTTATACAGTAACAACCCATGACTCTATTGACCTGTTATACAGTAACGACTCTAACCCATGACCCTATTGACCTGTTATACAGTAACGACTCTAACCCATGACTCTATTGAACTGTTATACAGTAACAACTCATGACCCTATTGACCTGTTATACAGTAACAACTCTAACCCATGACTCTATTGACCTGTTATACAGTAACAACCCATGACTCTATTGACCTGTTATACAGTAACAACTCATGACCCTATTGACCTGTTATACAGTAACGACTCTAACTCATGACTCTATTGACCTGTTATACAGTAACAACCCATGACTCTATTGACCTGTTATACAGTAACAACCCATGACTCTATTGACCTGTTATACAGTAACAACTCATGACCCTATTGACCTGTTATACAGTAACAACCCATGACTCTATTGACCTGTTATACAGTAACAACTCATGACCCTATTGACCTGTTATACAGTAACAACTCATGACCCTATTGACCTGTTATACAGTAACAACCCATGACTCTATTGACCTGTTATATAGTAACGACTCTAACCCATGACTCTATTGACGTGTTATACAGTAACAACCCATGACTCTATTGACCTGTTATACAGTAACGACTCTAACCCATGACTCTATTGACCTGTTATACAGTAACAACCCATGACTCTATTGAACTGTTATACAGTAACAACTCTAACCCATGACTCTATTGACCTGTTATACAGTAACAACCCATGACTCTATTGACCTGTTATACAGTAACAACTCTAACCCATGACTCTATTGAACTGTTATACAGTAACAACCCATGACTCTATTGACCTGTTATACAGTAACGACTCTAACCCATGACTCTATTGACGTGTTATACAGTAACGACTCTAACCCATGACTCTATTGAACTGTTATACAGTAACGACCCATGACTCTATTGACCTGTTATACCGTAACAACCCATGACTCTATTGAACTGTTATACAGTAACAACCCATGACGCTATTGACCTGTTATACAGTAACGACTCTAACCCATGACTCTATTGACCTGTTATACAGTAACAACCCATGACTCTATTGACCTGTTATACAGTAACGACTCTAACCCATGACCCTATTGACCTGTTATACAGTAACGACTCTAACCCATGACTCTATTGAACTGTTATACAGTAACAACTCATGACCCTATTGACCTGTTATACAGTAACAACTCTAACCCATGACTCTATTGACCTGTTATACAGTAACAACCCATGACTCTATTGACCTGTTATACAGTAACAACTCATGACCCTATTGACCTGTTATACAGTAACGACTCTAACTCATGACTCTATTGACCTGTTATACAGTAACAACCCATGACTCTATTGACCTGTTATACAGTAACAACTCATGACTCTATTGACCTGTTATACAGTAACAACCCATGACTCTATTGACCTGTTATACAGTAACAACTCTAACCCATGACTCTATTGACCTGTTATACCGTAACAACCCATGACTCTATTGACCTGTTATACAGTAACGACTCTAACCCATGACTCTATTGACCTGTTATACAGTAACGACTCTAACCCATGACTCTATTGACCTGTTATACCGTAACAACCCATGACTCTATTGACCTGTTATACAGTAACGACTCTAACCCATGACTCTATTGACCTGTTATACAGTAACAACCCTAACCCATGACTCTATTGACCTGTTATACCGTAACAACCCATGACTCTATTGACCTGTTATACCGTAACAGTTCAATAGAAGAGAGAAGAGGAGGAGAGGAGCTGGAGAAGAGTAGGATAGAGAGAGGAGAAGAGGGAAGAGAGAAAGAGGAGTAGATGAGAGAGGAGGAGAGGAGAGATGAGGAGAAGAGGAGCAGAAGAAGAGGAGGAGGGGGGGAGCAAGAAGAGAGAAGAGGAAGAGAAGAGAGAAGAGGTGGAGAGGAGGAGAAGAGAGAAGAGGTGGAGAGGAGGAGGATAATAGAGAAGAGGATTAGAAGAGGAGGATAACAGAGAAGAGGAGCGGGAGAAGATGAGGAGAGGAGGAGGAGAAAGGAGAAGAGGATGAGAATAGATAAGAGGAGGAGAGGAGGAAAGGAGAAGAGGAGGAGAAGAGAGAAGAGGGGACAGAAGAAAGAAGAGGAGGAGAAGAGACAGGAGGAGAAGAGAGAAGTGGATGAGAAGAGAGGAGAGGAGGAGATGAGGGGAAAGAAGAAAGAAGAGGGGGAAAAGAGAGGAGAGGAGCAGAAGAGTGGAGGAGAGGAGAGGAAGAGAGGAGGAGGAGAAGAGAGGAGAGGAGAGGAAGAGGGGGACAGAAGAGAGAAGAGGAAGAGAGGAGGAGGAGAAGAGAGGAGTGGAGGAGAGGACAGAAGAGAAGAGGAGGAGAGAAGAAGGAGAAAGGAGAAGAGAGGAGAGGGGGAGAGGAAGAGAGGAGGAGGAGGACAGAATGAGTCTGTTTGGTTAATAAACTGAAAGTGTTATAAGCCTGTATGTGTTTGTGTGTGTGTGTGTGTGTGTCTGTGTGTGTGTCTGTGTGTGTGTGTCTGTGTGTGTGTGTGTCTGTGTGTGTGTCTGTGTGTGTGTGTGTGTGTCTGTGTGTGTGTGTGTCTGTGTGTGTGAGAGAGAGAGCCACGGCCATATGCTGCGAATCAGGTTGAGTGGAGCGGAATGATCACATGACTGTCAAGACCACAGAAATGCCAAACACACACACACACACCGACACAGACACACACACACCGACACACACACACACACACACACCGACACAAACACACACACAAACTGGAATAAAACTGGCATGGGGGTGTTTATGTTGAGGAGAGGAAGAGAGGAGGAGGAGAAGAGAGGAGAGGAGAGGAAGAGGGGGACAGAAGAGAGAAGAGGAAGAGAGGAGGAGGAGAAGAGAGGAGTGGAGGAGAGGACAGAAGAGAAGAGGAGGAGAGAAGAAGGAGAAAGGAGAAGAGAGGAGAGGGGGAGAGGAAGAGAGGAGGAGGAGGACAGAATGAGTCTGTTTGGTTAATAAACTGAAAGTGTTATAAGCCTGTATGTGTTTGTGTGTGTGTGTGTGTGTGTCTGTGTGTGTGTGTGTGTGTGTGTGTGTGTGTGTGTGTGTGTGTGTGTGTGTGTGTGTGTCCCAGGTGTTCCGGTGGAAGACAAGATTAATATGTTTATCAACAGTTTTGGCTCCATCCAGGAAACCAACATGGTGAGCAGAGTTACTAATGCTAAAACCATGCTAACAATGCTACCAACATTCCAACGTCATCAACATTAGCCTATATGCTATAAACAGTAGCCTGTATGCTATAAACAGTAGCCTGTATGCTACCACCATTAGCCTATATGCTATAAACATTAGCCTATATGCTATTAACAGTAGCCTGTATGCTACCACCATTAGCATATATGCTATAAACATTAGCCTGTATCCTATAAACAGTAGCCTGTATGCTACCACCATCAGACTGTATGCTACCACCATCAGACTGTATGCTATCAGCATTATTCTGTATGCTGCCCTAAACTCTCCTGGCCCCTTACACTAAGTCTGAATTTGTCCTGCTAGGTGACCTAAATTGGGACATGCTTAAACTACCTGAGCCAAGTCCTAAAGCAATAGGGCTCCCTAAATCTTACTCAGATTATTACCAATCCCACAAGGTATGACTCCAAACACCCAGAAAAGGCTACTCTCCTCAATGTTATCCTCACAAATAATCCTGATAGGTATCAGTCTGGTGTTTTCTATCATGTCCTTAGTGACCACTGTTTTACAGCCTGTGTTCATAAAGGCTGCTCAGTGAAACAACCTGTCCTGATTTGTCCTAGACGTTTGATATAAAACTTTAACGAGCCTTCCTTCATGAACTGGACTCTGTAAATCTGGATAGAATCAGCTTGATCCCCTCTGTCGAAGATGCTTGGACCTTTTCTTTTTGATATTTTCAGATTTAAAAACAGGTTCGGCACCTGGTTCGACCATGATCTGGCTTACTCCACCTCAACAATCCCATTTGGCAAATTGCTCGGCACACGCATACCCAGGCTGATTGGCTCTCGTTCAGGAAAATGAGAAATAAGTGCACTCAGGCTATCTGGAAGGCCAAAGATAGTTACTTTAAGGAGCAGTTCTCTCTCTGTGGGTCTAACCCCAAGAAGTTCTGGAAAATGGTTAAAGATGTGGAGAATAAACCCTCCTCCTCACAGCTGCCCATGTCCCTTAATGTTGATGATATGGTTGTTACTGACAAGGAGCACATGGCTGAGCTCTTTAATCATCACTTCATTAAGTCAGGATTCCTATTTGACTCAGCCATGCCTCCTTGCCCGTCCAACATTTCCTCATCTCCCACCCCTTCTGATGTGACTATCCCCGATCCTCCTCCCTCTTGACCCCCTGCCCCACTACAAAGGTTTCCCCTGCAGGTGGTCACTGATTCTGAGGTGCTAGAGGAGCTCCTTGACCCCCAAAAAACACCTGGGTCAGATGGTTTAGACCCTTTCTTCTTTAAGGTTGCTGCCCCTATCATGGCAAAGCATATCTCCAACATTTTTAACCTGTCTCTCCTCTCTGGGGAGGTTCCCATTGCTTGGAAGGCAGTCACGGTTCGTCCTTTATTTAAAGGGTCAGATCAAGCTGATCCTAACTGTTTAAGGCCTATTTCTATTTTGCCCTGTTTATCAAAAGTGTTGGAAAAACATGTCAATAATCAACTGACTGGCTTTCTTGATGTCTATAGTATTCTCTTGGGTATGCCATCTGGTTTGCACTCAGGTTATGGATGTGTCACTGCAACCATATACAGTAGGTCCTCACTGATGTCACCATTGCCCTTGAATCTAAACAATGTTGTGCTGCTATTTTTATTGACTTGGCCAAATCTTTTAATACGGTAGACCATTACATTCTTGTGGGCCGGCTAAGGAGTATTGGTGTCTCTGAGGGGTCTTTGGCCTGGTTTGGTAACTACCTCTCTCAAAGAGTGCAGTGTATAAAGTCAGAACACCTGCTGTCTCAGCCACTGCCTGTCACCAAGGGAGTTCCCCAGGGCTAGATCCTAGGCCCCATGCTCTTCTCAATTTACATCAACAACATAGCTCAGGAGGTAGGAAGCTCTCTCAACCATTTATATGCAGATGATACAGTCTTATACTCAGCTGGTCCCTCCCCGGATTTTGTGTTAATCGCTCTACACAAAGCTTTCTTAGTGTCAAACAAGCTTTCTCTGCCCTTAACCTTATTCTGAACATCTCTAAAACAAAGGTCATGTGGTCTGGCAAGAATAATGCCCCTCTCCCCACAGGTGTGATTCCTACATCTGAGAGTTTAGAGCTTGAGATAGTCACCTCATACAAGTACTTGGGAGAATGGCTAGACGGTACACTGTCCTTCTCTCAGCACATATAAAAGCTGCAGGCTAAAGTTAAATCTAGACTTGGTTTCCTCCATCGTAATCGCTCCTCTTTAACCCCTGCTACCAAACTAACCCTGATTCAGATGACCAGCCTACACATGCTAGATTACGTAGACATCGTTTATAGATCGGCAGGTAAGGGTGCTCTCGAGCGGCTAGATGTTCTTTACCATTCGGCCATCAGATTTGCCACCAATGCTCCTTATAGGACACATCGCTAAACTACGTCAAAATGCTCTAGACACCTTGGGGAATACGTAGAAAAGGGAATCTGGTTGATAGCCCATTCACTGCTCAATAGGGACACACCAGAACACAGAGCTTTCAAAACACGAGTCACTTCCGGATTGGATTTTTCTCAGGCTTTCGTCTGCAATATCAGTTCTGTTATACTCACAGACAATATTTTTACAGTTTTGGAAACTTTAGAGTGTTTTCTATCCTAAACTGTCAATTATATGCATATTCTAGCATCTGGTCCTGACAAAATAGCCTGTTTACTCTGGGAACGTTATTTTTCCAAAAATGAAAATACTGCCCCCTAGCTAGAAGAAGTTATAGGACACATCGCTGCACTCTATACTCCTCTGACCTCATGACTTGGTTCATGGACTGTCAACTGTGGGACCTTGTATAGACAGGTGTGTGTCTTTCCAAATCATGTCCAATCAATTGAATTGACCACAGATGGACTCCAATCAAGTTGTAGAAACATCTCAAGGATGATTAATGGAAACAGGATGCACCTGAGCTCAATTTCTAGTCTCATAGCAAAATGGTCTGAATACTTCCCATATGTAAATAAGGTGTTTTTTCCATTTTTGCTTTGTCATTATGGGGTATCGTGTGTAGATTGATCTTTGTCATTATGGGGTATAGTGTGTAGATTGATCTTTGTCATTATGGGGTATCGTGTTTTATTTTATTTTTATTTTACCTTTATTTAACCAGGTAGGCAAGTTGAGAACAAGTTCTCATTTACAATTGCGACCTGGCCAAGATAAAGCAAAGCAGTTCGACAGATAAAACGACACAGAGTTACACATGGAGTAAAAACAAACATACAGTCAATAATGCAGTATAAACAAGTCTATATACAATGTGAGCAAATGAGGTGAGAAGGGAGGTAAAGGCAAAAAAAGGCCATGATGGCAAAGTAAATACAATATAGCAAGTAAAATACTGGAATGGTAGTTTTGCAATGGAAGAATGTGCAAAGTAGAAATAAAAAAATAATGGGGTGCAAAGGAGCAAAATAAATAAATAAATAAAAATTAAATACAGTTGGGAAAGAGGTAGTTGTTTGGGCTAAATTTTAGGTGGGCTATGTACAGGTGCAGTAATCTGTGAGCTGCTCTGACAGTTGGTGCTTAAAGCTAGTGAGGGAGATAAGTGTTTCCAGTTTCAGAGATTTGAAGAAGATTGATCTTTGTCATTATGGGGTATCGTGTGTAGATTGATCTTTGTCATTATGGGGTATAGTGTGTAGATTGATCTTTGTCATTATGGGGTATAGTGTGTAGATTGATCTTTGTCATTATGGGGTATCGTGTGAAGATTGATCTTTGTCATTATGGGGTATCGTGTGTAGATTGATCTTTGTCATTATGGGGCATAGTGTGAAGATTGATCTTTGTCATTATGGGGTATAGTGTGTAGATTGATCTTTGTCATTATGGGGTATAGTGTGTAGATTGATCTTTGTCATTATGGGGTATAGTGTGTTGATTGATCTTTGTCATTATGGGGTATCGTGTGTAGATTGATCTTTGTCATTATGGGGTATCGTGTGTAGATTGATCTTTGTCATTATGGGGTATCGTGTGTAGATTGATCTTTGTCATTATGGGGTATCGTGTGTAGATTGATCTTTGTCATTATTGGGTATAGTGTGTAGATTGATCTTTGTCATTATGGGGTATAGTGTGTAGATTGATGATTATTATTATTTAATTCTACTCATGCGTTGCTTTACCATGCAGTGATACAAATGGAAGTACACACACAGACTCCAACTAGCTTTAAGTTTTAGCTAGTTGAAAAGCAAAGCACATGTGCGTCGAATATGAAAACTAGACATCCGTCAAAGCGTCCATTAGGTGGACATAGGGCATGGAGATGGGGGATTGAGACAGATATCTAGCTTAAACAGAAAGATTTGGGGAGGGATTTTAATTATTATGCTAATTCGATTTCTATGGGGGAGCGAATGTTGACTCTAGGGGTTTAATTGACTTTGTACTAACAAATGATTGATTGTTGCTAGGACTACCGTGTGAACATCTTCCTGCGTCAGCGGTGGAACGACCCGAGGCTGAAGCTCCCGGCAGACTTCAAAGGAGAAGCGCTGACGGTGGACCCCAAGATATTCCAGTGTCTATGGAAACCAGACCTGTTCTTCGCCAACGAGAAACATGCCAACTTCCATGACGTCACGCAAGACAACATCCTGTTATTTATCTTCAGGAATGGAGACATTCTCATCAGCATGAGGTCTGTCTGTCTGTCTGTCTGTCTGTGAAGTTTGACTCTTTTTACTGACTGAGATCTTATCAACTCGTTTTAGACTGATTTTGTTAATAATTTGATTCAGTAATGCCCAGAGCAGAACCCCCTACCGGCAAACAATGAACTAAAAACTCTTAGTCTTATGGGGGCTTATGTCATTTGTGACTGAGACTTGTGTGCTTCCAAAAGTGTGCTTCCAACTTAATACATTTTTGATTGCTAGGCATACAAATACAATTATTTCTTTATATCTTTGAAACGAGGTCTAGATGCGCCCCAACCAGACTTCTTTATGAACGACTCTTGGCGGAATACTTGACTGTCGCGAGGAAGATAAGCACAATATCGTTCGAACTGCAGTAGTCCCACAAACGTTTCGGTTTGGAGTTTCAGTGTTGCGTGTTAAGCAGAGGCATGTGTATGTTTTGGTTCTACAAAGCTGTGTCCATTGATAACGTTCAATAATCAGTGAATTGGACCCACATGATAGACAGCTAGTGGTTGGAGCAATGAAGGACTAAAATGACTGAGGGACTTGGAAAAACGAATCATGACTATCAAGTCAGTAAAAAGAGTCATTTAAAAATAACAAATAGTTTGCGAACTGCACATCACTACTGCCTATCTGACTGTCTGCCTTTGAGCCTGTCTGTCTGCCAGGGTAGGTGCCTATGTGTGCCCAGTGATTGTCAGTTGTCTGTTCAGGTTGTCAGTGACTGTCTGTTGTGTGTTCAGGTTGTCAGTGCCTGTCTGGTGTGTGTTCAAGTTGTCTGTTGTGTGTTCAGGCTGTCAGTGACTGTCTGCTTTGTGTTCAGGTTGTCAGTGACTGTCTGTTGTGTGTTCAGGTTTTCAGTGACTGTCTGGTGTGTGTTCAGGTTGTCTGTTGTGTGTTCAGGTTGTCAGTGACTGTCTGGTGTGTTCAGGTTGTCAGTGACTGTCTGGTGTGTGTTCAGGTTGTCAGTGACTGCCTGTTGTGTGTTCAGGTTGTCAGTGACTGTCTTGTGTGTGTTCAGGTTGTCAGTGACTGTCTGTTGTGTGTTCAGGTTGTCAGTGATTGTCTGTTGTGTGTTCAGGTTGTCAGTGACTGCCTGGTGTGTGTTCAGGTTGTCAGTGATTGTCTATTGTGTGTTCAGGTTGTCAGTGATTGTCTGATGTGTGTTCAGGTTGTCAGTGACTGCCTGGTGTGTGTTCAGGTTGTCAGTGATTGTCTATTGTGTGTTCAGGTTGTCAGTGATTGTCTGATGTGTGTTCAGGTTGTCAGTGACTGTCTGTTGTGAGTTCAGGTTGTCAGTGATTGTCTGTTGTGAGTTCAGGTTGTCAGTGACTGTCTGTTGTGTGTTCAGGTTGTCAGTGACTGTCTGTTGTGTGTTCAAGTTGTCAGTGACTTTCTGTTGTGTGTTCAGGTTGTCAGTGACCCTGTCCTGCCCTCTGGACCTCACTCTGTTCCCCATGGACACACAGCTCTGCAAGATGCAACTGGAGAGCTGTACGTAAAACCTCTCTCTAACACACTCTCACACACGCACGCACAGAGAGACACACGCAATATTCATATACAGTGAGTGCACAAAACATTAAGAACACCTGCTGTTTCCATGACATAGACTGACCAGGTGAATCCAGGTGAAAGCTATGATCCCTTATTGATGTCACCTGTTAAATCCACTTCAATCAGTGTAGATGATGGGGAGGAGACGGGTTAAAGATGGATTTTTAAGCATTAGGACAATTGAGACATGGATTGTGTATGTGTGCCATTCAGAGGGTGAATGGGCAAAACCAAATATTTAAGTGCCTTTGAATGGAGTATGGTAGTAGATGCCAGACGCATCGGTTTGTGTCAAGAACTGCAAAGCTGCTGGGTTTTTCACGCTCAACTGTTTCCTTTGTGTATCAAGCATAGTCCACCATCCAAAGGACATTCTACCAACTTGACACAACTGTGGGAAGTGTTGGAGTCAACATGGGCAACCATCCCACCAGTGATATACATTTATATAGTGTTGTTATTGTAGATGGCTACACCACCAGTGATATATATGTATATAGTGTTGTTATTGTAGTTGTCTGCACCACCAGTGATATACATTTATATTGTAGTTGACTGCACCACCAGTGATATACTTTTATATTGTAGTTGGCTGCACCACCAGTGATATACATTTATATTGTAGTTGGCTGCACCACCAGGGATATATATTTATATAGTGTTGTTATTGTAGTTGGCTGCACCACCAGTGATATATATTTATATAGTGTTGTTATTGTAGTTGGCTGCACCACCAGGGATATATATTTATATAGTGTTGTTATTGTAGTTGGCTGCACCACCAGTGATATATATTTATATAGTGTTGTTATTGTAGTTGTCTGCACCACCAGTGATATACATTTATATTGTAGTTGACTGCACCACCAGTGATATACTTTTATATTGTAGTTGGCTGCACCACCAGGGATATATATTTATATAGTGTTGTTATTGTAGTTGGCTGCACCACCAGTGATATACATTTATTTAGTGTTGTTATTGTAGTTGTCTGCACCACCAGTGAGTGATATACATTTATATTGTAGTTGACTGCACCACCAGTGAGTGATATACATTTATATTGTAGTTGACTGCACCACCAGTGATATATATTTATATAGTGTTGTTATTGTAGTTGGCTGCACCACCAGGGATATATATTTATATAGTGTTGTTATTGTAGTTGGCTGCACCACCAGGGATATATATTTATATAGTGCTGTTATTGTAGTTGGCTGCACCACCAGTGATATATATTTATATAGTGTTGTTATTGTAGTTGGCTACACCACCAGTGATATATATTTATATAGTGTTGTTATTGTAGTTGGCTGCACCACCAGTGATATATATTTATATAGTGTTGTTATTGTAGTTGGCTGCACCACCAGTGATATATATTTATATAGTGTTGTTATTGTAGTTGGCTGCACCACCAGTGATATATATTTATATAGTGTTGTTATTGTAGTTGGCTGCACCACCAGTGATATATATTTATATAGTGTTGTTATTGTAGTTGGCTACACCACCAGGGATATATATTTATATAGTGTTGTTATTGTAGTTGGCTGCACCACCAGGGATATATATTTATATAGTGTTGTTATTGTAGTTGGCTGCACCACCAGTGATAGATATTTATATAGTGTTGTTATTGTAGTTGGCTGCACCACCAGTGATATATATGTATATAGTGTTGTTATTGTAGTTGGCTGCACCACCAGTGATATATATTTATATAGTGTTGTTATTGTAGTGTACTGCACCACCAGGGATATATATTTATATAGTGTTGTTATTGTAGTTGGCTGCACCACCAGGGATATATATTTATATAGTGTTGTTATTGTAGTTGGCTGCACCACCAGTGATATATATTTATATAGTGTTGTTATTGTAGTTGGCTGCACCACCAGTGATATATATTTATATAGTGTTGTTATTGTAGTTGGCTGCACCACCAGGGATATATATTTATATAGTGTTGTTATTGTAGTTGGCTGCACCACCAGTGATATATATTTATATAGTGTTGTTATTGTAGTTGGCTGCACCATGTTAGGGAAGATTCAGAATTTGTTGGTAACATATGTAAGGTGTTTTTATATTCATCAAATGGGTGTAAGTTACTTCTCATCAGAATGGTATTTTTGTATAATACTGTGGCGAGGTTGCAGTTATCTGTTCTATGTCAAAACTAAGTTGCATGGGCCGCTGGAAGGGGCGAGGTCAAAGTGGCATCATGTGTAAACATGTCGTTCACTCCCTACCTTTTTCTAGTGGAGAAAGGAGGGTGGCAGTGTCTGGAATCATTCTATGCTCCCTCTAATGTTGTTTCTATCTTAACCTATAGCCTCATTCTCCTCTCCGTGAGTTTGTCCAGGAGTTTGCATTTAGAGTGGGTTGTATCTAAATGACAATTTGATATATGCCTGTTGATTTGGAGGATTTGTTTATGGTTCTGGGGTTTGGGGTTTGGGAAAGGAGACAAAGCTGAACAATGAAATATGTCTATGCTGTCTGACTATGTGTGATCTTTGCTATAAAGGATCCCATTTTGCCATTGTGTGGGGACTCTCAACTTTTCATTTAGAGATACTGAACTGTTGAAAGTCAAAATGCTATAGAGCTTATATGATTAAAGATGGACTTTTATGACTAACTCTGACTTGTGTGTGTGGTTTGCTCCCATGATTTGGTAAATAGAGGACATTTCCACGACAACCACCAGTGATATACATTTATATAGTGTATTTATTGTAGTTGGCTGCACCACCAGTGATATTTATTTTATTTTATTTATTTCACCTTTATTTAACCAGGTAGGCTAGTTGAGAACAAGTTCTCATTTGCAACTGCGACCTGGCCAAGATAAAGCATAGCAGTGTGAGCATACAACAAAGAGTTACACATGGAGTAAACAATTAACAAGTCAATAACACAGTAGAAAACGAAGGGGGGGTCTATATACAATGTGTGCAAAAGGCATGAGGAGGTAGGCAAATAATTACAATTTTGCAGATTAACACTGGAGTGATAAAAGATCAGATGGTCATGTACAGGTAGAGATATTGGTGTGCAGAAGAGCAGAAAAGTAAATAAATAAAAACAGTACGGGGATGAGGTAGGTGAAAAGGGTGGGCTATTTACCAATAGACTATGTACAGCTGCAGCGATCGGTTAGCTGCTCAGATAGCTGATGTTTGATATATACATTTATATAGTGTATTTATTGTAGTTGGCTGCACCACCAGTGATATACATTTATATAGTGTTGTTATTGTAGTTGGCTGCACCACCAGGGATATATATTTATATAGTGTTGTTATTGTAGTTGGCTGCACCACCAGTGATATACATTTATATAGTGTTGTTATTGTAGTTGGCTGCACCACCAGGGATATATATTTATATAGTGTTGTTATTGTAGTTGGCTGCACCACCAGTGATATATATTTATATAGTGTTGTTATTGTAGTTGGCTGCACCACCAGTGATATACATTTATATAGTGTTGTTATTGTAGTTGGCTGCACCACCAGTGATATATATTTATATAGTGTTGTTATTGTAGTTGGCTGCACCACCAGGGATATATATTTATATAGTGTTGTTATTGTAGTTGGCTGCACCACCAGTGATATATATTTATATAGTGTTGTTATTGTAGTTGGCTGCACCACCAGTGATATATATGTATATAGTGTTGTTATTGTAGTTGGCTGCACCACCAGTGATATATATTTATATAGTGTTGTTATTGTAGTTGGCTGCACCACCAGTGATATATATTTATATAGTGTTGTTATTGTAGTTGGCTGCACCACCAGTGATATATATTTATATAGTGTTGTTATTGTAGTTGGCTGCACCACCAGTGATATACATTTATATATATTTTTTATTTATTTCACCTTTATTTAACCAGGTAGGCTAGTTGAGAACACCTTTATTTAACCAGGTAGGCTAGTTGAGAACAAGTTCTCATTTGCAACTGCGACCTGGCCAAGATAAAGCATAGCAGTGTGAGCATACAACAAAGAGTTACACATGGAGTAAACAATTAACAAGTCAATAACACAGTAGAAAACGAAGGGGGGGTCTATATACAATGTGTGCAAAAGGCATGAGGTAGGCAGGCAAATAATTACAATTTTGCAGATTAACACTGGAGTGATAAAAGATCAGATGGTCATGTACAGGTAGAGATATTGGTGTGCAGAAGAGCAGAAAAGTAAATAAATAAAAACAGTACGGGGATGAGGTAGGTGAAAAGGGTGGGCTATTTACCAATAGACTATGTACAGCTGCAGCGATCGGTTAGCTGCTCAGATAGCTGATGTTTGAAGTTGGTGAGGGAGATGAAAGTCTCCAACTTCAGCGATTTTTGCAATTCGTTCCAGTCACAGGCAGCAGAGTACTGGAACGAAAGGCGGCCAAATGAGGTGTTGGCTTTAGGGATGATCAGTGAGATACACCTGCTGGAGCGCGTGCTACGGATGGGTGTTGCCATCGTGACCAGTGAGCTGAGATAAGGCGGAGCTTTACCTAGCATAGACTTGTAGATGACCTGGAGCCAGTGGGTCTGGCGACGAATATGTAGCGAGGGCCAGCCGACTAGAGCATACAAGTCGCAGTGGTGGGTAGTATAAGGTGCTTTAGTGACAAAACGGATGGCACTGTGATAGACTGCATCCAGTTTGCTGAGTAGAGTGTTGGAAGCCATTTTGTAGATGACATCGCCGAAGTCGAGGATCGGTAGGATAGTCAGTTTTACTAGGGTAAGCTTGGCGGCTTGAGTGAAGGAGGCTTTGTTGCGGAATAGAAAGCCGACTCTTGATTTGATTTTCGATTGGAGATGTTTGATATGAGTCTGGAAGGAGAGTTTGCAGTCTAGCCAGACACCTAGGTACTTATAGACGTCCACATATTCTAGGTCGGAACCATCCAGGGTGGTGATGCTAGTCGGGCATGCAGGTGCAGGCAGCGACCGGTTGAAAAGCATGCATTTGGTTTTACTAGCGTTTAAGAGCAGTTGGAGGCCACGGAAGGAGTGTTGTATGGCATTGAAGCTTGTTTGGAGGTTAGATAGCACAGTGTCCAAAGACGGGCCGAAAGTATATAGAATGGTGTCGTCTGCGTAGAGGTGGATCAGGGAATCGCCCGCAGCAAGAGCAACATCATTGATATACACAGAGAAAAGAGTCGGCCCGAGAATTGAACCCTGTGGCACCCCCATAGAGACTGCCAGAGGACCGGACAGCATGCCCTCCGATTTGACACACTGAACTCTGTCTGCAAAGTAATTGGTGAACCAGGCAAGGCAGTCATCCGAAAAACCGAGGCTACTGAGTCTGCCGATAAGAATATGGTGATTGACAGAGTCGAAAGCCTTGGCGAGGTCGATGAAGACGGCTGCACAGTACTGTCTTTTATCGATGGCGGTTATGATGTCGTTTAGTACCTTGAGTGTGGCTGAGGTGCACCCATGACCGGCTCGGAAACCAGATTGCACAGCGGAGAAGGTACGGTGGGATTCGAGATGGTCAGTGACCTGTTTGTTGACTTGGCTTTCGAAGACCTTAGATAGGCAGGGCAGGATGGATATAGGTCTGTAACAGTTTGGGTCCAGGGTGTCTCCCCCTTTGAAGAGGGGGATGACTGCGGCAGCTTTCCAATCCTTGGGGATCTCAGACGAGATGAAAGAGAGGTTGAACAGGCTGGTAATAGGGGTTGTGACAATGGTGGCAGATAGTTTCAGAAATAGAGGGTCCAGATTGTCAAGCCCAGCTGATTTGTACGGGTCCAGGTTTTGCAGCTCTTTCAGAACATCTGCTATCTGGATTTGGGTAAAGGAGAACCTGGAGAGGCTTGGGCGAGGAGCTGCGGGGGGGGCGGAGCTGTTGGCCGAGGTTGAAGTAGCCAGGCGGAAGGCATGGCCAGCCGTTGAGAAATGCTTATTGAAGTTTTCGATAATCATGGATTTATCAGTGGTGACCGTGTTACCTAGCCTCAGTGCAGTGGGCAGCTGGGAGGAGGTGCTCTTGTTCTCCATGGACTTCACAGTGTCCCAGAACTTTTTGGAGTTGGAGCTACAGGATGCAAACTTCTGCCTGAAGAAGCTGGCCTTAGCTTTCCTGACTGACTGCGTGTATTGGTTCCGGACTTCCCTGAACAGTTGCATATCACGGGGACTATTCGATGCTATTGCAGTCCGCCACAGGATGTTTTTGTGCTGGTCGAGGGCAGTCAGGTCTGGGGTGAACCAAGGGCTGTATCTGTTCTTAGTTCTGCATTTTTTGAACGGAGCATGCTTATCTAAAATGGTGAGGAAGTTACTTTTAAAGAATGACCAGGCATCCTCAACTGACGGGATGAGGTCAATGTCCTTCCAGGATACCCGGGCCAGGTCGATTAGAAAGGCCTGCTCACAGAAGTGTTTTAGGGAGCGTTTGACAGTGATGAGGGGTGGTCGTTTGACTGCGGCTCCGTAGCGGATACAGGCAATGAGGCAGTGATCGCTGAGATCCTGGTTGAAGACAGCGGAGGTGTATTTGGAGGGCCAGTTGGTCAGGATGACGTCTATGAGGGTGCCCTTGTTTACAGAGTTAGGGTTGTACCTGGTGGGTTCCTTGATGATTTGTGTGAGATTGAGGGCATCTAGCTTAGATTGTAGGACTGGCGGGGTGTTAAGCATATCCCAGTTTAGGTCACCTAACAGAACAAACTCTGAAGCTAGATGGGGGGCGATCAATTCACAAATGGTGTCCAGGGCACAGCTGGGAGCTGAGGGGGGTCGGTAGCAGGCGGCAACCGTGAGAGACTTATTTCTGGAGAGAGTAATTTTCAAAATTAGTAGTTCGAACTGTTTGGGTATGGACCTGGAAAGTATGACATTACTTTGCAGGCCATCTCTGCAGTAAACTGCAACTCCTCCCCCTTTGGCAGTTCTATCTTGACGGAAGATGTTATAGTTGGGTATGGAAATCTCTGAATTTTTGGTGGCCTTCCTGAGCCAGGATTCAGACACAGCAAGGACATCAGGGTTAGCAGAGTGTGCTAAAGCAGTGAGTAAGACAAACTTAGGGAGGAGGCTTCTGATGTTGACATGCATGAAACCAAGGCTTTTTCGAACACAGAAGTCAACAAATGAGGGTGCCTGGGGACATGCAGGGCCTGGGTTTACCTCCACATCACCCGCGGAACAGAGAAGGAGTAGTATGAGGGTGCGGCTAAAGGCTATCAAAACTGGTCGCCTAGAGCGTTGGGGACAGAGAATAAGAGGAGCAGGTTTCTGGGCATGGTAGAATATATTCAGGGCATAATGCGCAGACAGGGGTATGGTGGGGTGCGGGTACAGCGGAGGTAAGCCCAGGCACTGGGTGATGATGAGAGAGGTTGTATCTCTGGACATGCTGGTAGTAATGGGTGAGGTCACCGCATGTGTGGGAGGTGGGACAAAGGAGTTATCAGGGGTATGAAGAGTGGAACTAGGGGCTCCATTGTGAACTAAAACAATGATAACTAACCTGAACAACAGTATACAAGGCATATTGACATTTGAGAGAGACATACAGCGAGGCATACAGTAATCACAGGTGTTGAATTGGGAAAGCTAGCTAAAACAGTAGGTGAGACAACAGCTAATCAGCTAGCACAACAACAGCAGGTAAAATGGCGTAGACTAGGCAACGGGGCCAACAGATAAAACAAACAAGCAGAATGGAGTACCGTGATTTATGGACAGTCCAGCGTGCATCAGCTATGTAGCCAAGAGATCAGTGTCCAGGGGGCAGCGGTGGATGGGGAAGGGAAGCTGGACTGGCGAGTGTTATCCAGGTTAAAAAAACGAACAATGACTAAATAGCTTGTAGCTAGTTAGCTGGTTAGCTTCTGGAGGTTCTTGAGTGTGTTCTAAAAATAAATAAAAAATAATAGCGATTCCGTATCACATTGGGTGAGGCAGGTTTCCGGAAGGTATAAACAAATTAAAAGTCAAAAGAGATAGAAAGTAAATATGGGTCCGGTGGGCGTTTGGGACGCGGCGATTCAGGCGGTTAGCAGGCCTGTGCTAACAAGCTAACAGTTTGTAGGCCCGGGCTAGACAAGGTAGCAGTTAGCAGACCGGAGCTGGACAAGCTAGCAGTTAGCAGGCCGAATTAGCAAGCAGGGAGATAGCGAGGGCTAGAGAGTTAGCCTTTGGGGGACGTCGCGATGGGGTGAGTCTGTTTATTCCTCTTCATGCGGTGACATCGATAGACCGGTCGTGGGCCCGGGTATTGTAGCTCAGGAGTATGCTACGGTGGTAGCGCAGGCCGGGCTAGCTTCAAGCTAAGTGGGTGGAAACGCTAGCCAGGGGTAATCATCCAGGGTTGCAGTTTAGCTAGATAGCTAGTTGTGAAGATCCAGCGTATTTGGAAGCTTAGGTTTAGCAAAATGTTTTTAAAGGGATAGCTATGTAAAAAACGAAAAATATGTAAAAAAACGAAAAATAAACAAAATATAAACAAAATATACAGGGACACGACACGACAGGACGACTTACTGCTACGCCATCTTGGCGCCAAACTGTTGTTATTGTAGTTGGCTACACCACCAGTGATATATATTTATATAGTGCTGTTATTGTAGTTGGCTACACCACCAGTGATATATATTTTTGGTTGGGAATCATTTGGAATCATTAATGGATAGCGATAATATAACCGTTTTCTCTGAGTTAAGTATTCAAGCCCTTTGTAATGGCAAGCATAAATCATTTTGGGAGTAAAACATTTCAAGTCACATAATAGGTGCTATGGACTCACTCTGTGTATATAGTGTTTAACATGATATTTGAATGACTACCTCATCTCTGTACCCCACACATGCAATTATCTGTAAGGTCCCTCAGTGGAGCATTGCATTTCAAATACAGATCCAACCGCAAAGACCAGTTTTTTTTTCCAATTCCTTTGATAGATGGGTAAAATAAAAAGCAGACATTGATTATCCATTTGAGGTGTAGTCATTAATTACACTTTGGATGGTGTATCAATATACCAAGTCACTACAAAGATACAGGTGTCCTTCCTAACTTAGTTGCCGGAGAGGAAGAAAACAGCTCAGGGATGACATGAGGCCAATGGTGACTTTAAAAAAAGTTAGAGTTTAAAGGCTGTGATAGGAGAAAACAACAGTTACTCCACAATACGAACCTAATTGACAGAGTGAAAAGAAGGAAGCCTGTACATAATAAAAATCCTCCAAAACATCCTGTTTGCAACACAGTGCAAAATATTCACCCCCTTGGCATTTTTCCTATCTTGTTGCATTACAACCTGTAATTTAAATTGATTTTTACTTGGATTTCATGTAATGGACATACACAAAATAGTCCAAATTGGTGAAGTGAAATTTAAAAAATAACTTCTTTCAAAAAAAAAAGAAAAAAAGGAAAAGTGATGTGTGTATTCACCCCCTTTGCTATGAAGCCCCATAAATAAGATCTGGTGCAAGCAATTACCTTCAGAAGTCACATAATTAGTTAGATTGCACACAAGGGTTAGAGGGTGGACTTTATTTAAGTGTCACACCATCTGTCACATGATCTCAGTATATATACGTATTCTGAAAGACCCCAGAGTCTACAACACGACTAAGCAAGGGGCACCACCAAGCAAGCTGCACCATGAAGACCAAGGAGCTATCCAAACAGGTCAGGGACAAAGTAGTGGAGAAGTACAGATCAGGGTTGGGTTATAAAAAAATATCAGAAACTTTGAACATCCCACGGAGCACCATTAAATCCATTATTAAAAAACTGAAAGAATATGGCACCACAACAAACCTGCCAAGAGAGGGCCGCCCACTAAAACCCACGGACCAGGCAAGGAGGGCATTAATCAGAGAGGCAACAAAGAGACCAAAGATAACCCTGAAGGAGCTGCAAAGCTCCACTGCGGAAATTGGAGTATCTGTCCATAGGACCACTTTAAGCTGTACACTCCACAGAACTGGGCTTTATGAAAGAGTGGACAGAAAAAAGCCATTGCTTAAAGAAAAAAATAAGCAACCTCGTTTGGTGTTCGCCAAAAGGCATGTGGGAGACTCCCAAATTTATGGAAGAAGGAACTCTGGTTAGATGAGACTAAAATTTAGCTTTTTGGCCATCAAGGAAAACGTTATGTCTGGCGCAAACCCAACACCTCTCATCACCCCACCATCCCCACAGTGAAGCATGAACATTACAGACTGGGATAAGGAGAGGTTGAACATTACAGACTGGGATAAGGAGAGATTGAACATTACAGACTGGGATAAGGAGAAGTTGAACATTACCATGAATATGCCTGCCGTTACAGACTGGGATAAGGAGAGGTTGAACATTACCATGAATATGCTTGCCATTACAGACTGGGATAAGGAGAGGTTGAACATTACAGACTGGGATAAGGAGAGGTTGAACATTACAGACTGGGATAAGGAGAGGTTGTACATTACAGACTGGGATAAGGAGAGGTTGAACATTACCATGAATATGCCTGTCATTACAGACTGGGACAAGGAGAGGTTGAACATTACAGACTGGGATAAGGAGAGGTTGAACATTACAGACTGGGATAAGGAGAGGTTGAACATTACAGACTGGGATAATGAGAGGTTGAACATTACAGACTGGGATAAGGAGAGGTTGTACATTACAGACTGGGCTAAGGAGAGGTTGAACATTACCATGAATATGCCTGCCATTACAGATTGGGAAAAGGAGAGGTTGAACATTACCATGAATATGCCTGCCATTACAGACTGGGATAAGGAGAAGTTGAACATTACCATGAATATGCCTGCCATTACAGACTGGGATAAGGAGAGATGGGAACATTACAGACTGGGATAAGGAGAGGTTGAACATTACCATGAATATGCCTGCCATTACAGACTGGGATAAGGAGAGGTTGAACATTACCATGAATATGTCTGCCATTACAGACTGGGATAAGGAGAGTTTGAACATTACCATGAATATGCCTGCCATTACAGACTGGGATAAGGAGAAGTTGAACATTACCATGAATATGCCTGCCATTACAGACTGGGATAAGGAGAGATGGGAACATTCCAGACTGGGATAAGGAGAGGTTGAACATTACCATGAATATGCCTGCCATTACAGACTGGGATAAGGAGAGGTTGAACATTACAGACTGGGATAAGGAGAGGTTGAACATTACCATGAATATGTCTGCCATTACAGACTGGCATAAGGAGAGATGGGAACATTACAGACTGGGATAAGGAGAGGTAGAACATTACCATGAATATGCCTGCCAACTAATCTGTGCATGCTCTGAGAACGCACCCCTCGGCCTTGCGAGTGCTGACCTGATTAAAAACCTTACTTCGGCCTCGAAGAGTGAGATCACCCAGTCCTCTGGGTCAGCATGGCCTTCCCGCACTGTATGGTGTTGTCATTGTCAAAACGTGCATAAAATGCATTGAGTTGGTCTGGTAGAGGCATCGTTGGGCAGATCACGTCTAGGTCTTCCTTTGTAATCTGTAATGGACTGTAGCTCATGCGACATGCAGTGTAGCCTGTGAAATAGGAGGCCATGTTACTTCTATACTGTCCTTTTGCTCGTTGGATGACTCTGCAGAGGTCGTAGCCTCGGGGTTGTCTGTGATAGCCTTGTGTGTGGTAGTCCTGTCCTTTAGTTTAGCTCCAACCTCAGTGTCAAACCAGGGCATTTGATGGTGGAAGCAGCGAACCTTCAGTGTTGTGACAACGTTGCCGATGCAGTTCCTTATGAAGCCGGTGACGGAGGGGGTTAGCTCGTTGGTGTTATAGGTGGAGTCTCAGAACATATTATAATCAGTGCTAGCAAAGCAGTCCTGTAGCATAATCTCTGATTCTGATGATAATTTCTCAATTGATCGAGTCACTGGGTAGTTCCTGTTTGAGCTTCTGCAACTGACAACTGACAACAACATGGAGGGCAGAGAATCTAAAACGGCATTAATACCAACGTTGCTGAGTGAGTGGTGGACCGCAGTAAAGTGAGCACCATCTGGTAGGGTTTCCACTAGTTACCACAAACACTAAGTCAGAATATATTGTCAAACAAAAACATTTTTTGGGGAGTTCATTTAAGGTTTAGGTTAGGCATAAGGTTAGCCATGTGGTTAAGGTTAGGATTAAGGTTAGGGTTAGGCATAAGGTTAGCCATGTGGTTAAGGTTAGGTTTAGGGTTAAGGTTAAGGTTAGCCATGTGGTTAAGGTTAGGGTTAGGTTTAGGGTTAAGGTTAAGGTTAGGGTTAGGTTTAAAATCACATTTTAAGAAGATCAACTGTAGAAATAGGTGGGCATTAAGACTTTGTGGCTGTGGTACCTAGTGACGACCGGTATGTCAGTAACCAGCAATGTGATAGATTGAATTGCAGTAATTCTTAGTGGTCATACACAGAACCACATCTGAATTGTGAATTCCCATAATTGTATGATTTTTATTTACGGTTAAACGTTAGGGTTAATCCCTATTGGATAGCCATGGGGAGTATCTTGTCCCTATTGGATAGCCATGGGGAGTATCTTGTCCCTATTGGATAGCCATGGGGAGTATCTTGTCCCTATTGGATAGCCATGGGGAGTATCTTGTCCAAAAGACATGTTTCTGAAAAACGGAGAATATTGCTGTTACAAGCAAATCCTTGATCCAAGGTCATCCATCTTCTTGGCCAATGGAATGCAGGGAAGGGGTGGCCGGTTTTCCCTTCTCATTAATCTCACCAGGACTCTCCCTCTCCTGCCTCTGTAACGCCGGCCTTTCCTCTTGGATTGCCTGAAAATTGGGTCGTAATTACAGAAAGAGCCCAGGGCAGATAAATTGAAGTTGAAGCTGGAATTGGGGAAATTAACTGACGATTTGATGTTCAAAAGTTCTTGCTGGTTATAACAAATGATAGCGAATACATTTCAGGAAAATAAAGTAAAGATAAATGCCAAAATAATCCCAAATAGCTAAACTCCCAAACCACAGCCTTCCAGTACAGTGCCATCTCTCTTCTCTCTGGTGTGTCTTTGTTGTAGGGGTGTGGCCTAATGCTATGATAATGTCTCATTCATTGGGTAATTCATTATGGGATACAAAATATGGATGTATCTATATTCTACAGTAAACAGGGCACCAGCTATCATTTATGTCAAAACTTTTTTTAGCAAGTAGGGATAAACTGTTCGTGTCACAATTATAATCTGAAGATTCTGTAGAGTTCTTTTAATGATAAGTCAGATTCAACCTTGAATCGACCTTGAAGTAGTTGTTCCCCTTGCTCTGCAAGGGCTGTGGCTTTTGTGGAGCGATGGGTAACGATGCTTCGTGGGTGTCAGTTGTCGATGTGTGCAGAGGGTCCCTGGTTCGAGCCCAGGTAGGGGCGAGGAGAGGGACGGAAGCTAAACTGTTACACTGAGTCTCCCTGCCTGATTGGCTGAAACATTCCTTAGCAGGAGGTCACGCAGCCCCAGGAGGAGAGTCTCTTCCTTTGGGAATTGAATATTGTTCCCTTATTGATGGATACATCGTTTGTACAACTGGGAGAGGTGGGTCATTGTTCAGGGCATAATGTTCCCTACATAATGATACAAAACGTGACACGTTCTCCTTGAAATACGGAGAAGTTGTTCACAACGGGGAGAATGCACAATATCATTTCAAATGTCTACAGCACACAATGATCATAGCATGCACCAGTGCACTTCTTGCCTCACAGCCTTATGTAATGATTTCTCCCAAACAGCAGGGTTTTTGGTGTCCTTTTAGAGCAGGGCGAGCCATTTGGCCCCTGCTGTTACCATCCTGTCCTGGATAGAATGTTTGAAGTGGATGTTCTGCAGTTTAATGGCCCTCTGGAGCATTATGTTGTGATCTGGAGTAGGTTGGGAAAGGGGGAGTGGCTGGGTTGTGTCATGTCTTTTCATCTCTACTGTTGTCATGCTGATGGGCGAGTAGATCTGTATTGGGCATGGTCTACCGTTGTCATGCCGATGGGCGAGTAGATCTGTATTGGGGATGGTCTGCAAGGCATTTGGAATTGGCCTGGTCTTTTGTCAGCACCACATCCCTAACTTGGCATAAACATTTGTGTAATTGTCCCACTGAAAAATGTATCTTTATCCCAGGAATCGGTTTTCAGAAGACTGCCTCTAACTTCTTACCTCAACTCCTTTTTATATTTCTGTTGACCAACTACCCAGTCCCATAATATACCCATACCCATAATATAATGCTGCACCACAATACTAATATACATTCTTATGCCAAAGATACACCAGAATGGCTTTCCAATAGGTGTTGAGTGTTCCTGGGTGGTCCAGTCTCAGTCCTGAGAGACAAGGTTTGAATAATGCTATCCATCCAATCCATGTCTCAGTTGTCTCCAGGCTTATAAATCCTTCTTTAACCCGTCTCCTCTCCTTCATCTACACTGATTGAAGTGGATTTAACAGGTGACATCAATAAGGGATCATAGCTTTAACCTGGATTCTTCTGGTCAGTCTATGGTTGTTGAAAGTCTATGGTTGTTGTTCCTTATGTTTTGTACACTCAGTGTATCTACAGTACCAGTCAAAAGTTTGGACACACCTACTCATTCCAGGGTTTTTCTATATTTTTTACTATTTTCTAAATTGTTGAATAATAGTGAAGACATCAACACTATGAAATAGCCCATATGGAATCATGTAGAACCAAAAAAGCGTTAAACAAATAAAAATATGTTTTATATTTGAGATTCTTCAAAGTAGCTGCCCTTTGCCCTTTGCCAGGGGTGAACAGGCAGTGGTTCGGGTGGTTGTTGTACTTGATAATCTTTTTGGCCTTGCTGTGACATCGGGTGCTGTAGGTGTCCTGGAGGGCAGGTAGTTTGCCCCCAGTGATGCGTTGTGCAGACCGCACCACCCTCTGGAGAGCCTTGCGGTTGTGGGTGGTGCAGTTGCCGTAACAGGCAGTGATGCAGCATGACAGGAGGCTCTCAATTGTGCATCTGTAAAGGTTTGAGGGTTTTAGGTGACAAGACACAATAGGCGCTGTTGCACCTTCTTCACCACACTGTCTGTGTGGGTGAACCATTTCAGTTAGTCCATGATGTGTATGCCGAGGAACTTAAAACTTTGACATGTTGACTGCAGAAATGTCCACCAGAACAGTTGCCAGAGAATCGAATGCTAATTGCTCTACCATAACCCGCTTACAATGGTGTTGTGGAAAAATTGGCAGTACACTATATATTCAAAACTATACCCCACATTTCAAATTAGTGGATTCGTCTATTTCAGCGTTGCTGACCAATGTACATCTAGGAGCAACAATGGCTCTGCCGCAAAGTGGTAGGCCACACAAGCTCATAGAATGGGACCACTGAGTGCTGAAGCACATAGCGCTTAAATATCATCTGTCCTCAGTTGCAACACTCACAACCGAGTTCCAAGCTGCCTCAAGAAGCAATGTCAGCACAATAACTGTTCGTCTGTTCATGAAGTGGGTTTCCATTGCTGAGCAGCAGCACACAAGCCTAAGATCAACATGCGCAATGCCAAGCATCGGCTGGAGGGGTGTAAAGACTCTGGAGCAGCGGAATGACACGTTCTCTGGAATGATGAATCCCGCTTTACCATCTGACAGTCCGACAAATCTCGGTTTGGCGGATGCCAGGAGGATGCTATCTGCACCAATGCATATTGCCAACTGTAAAGTTTGGTGGATGAGGAATAATGGTGTGGGGCTGTTTTTCATGGTTCGGGCTAGGCCCCTTATTTCCGGTGAAGGGAAATCTTAATGCTACAGCATGATTATGCCCCCGTGCACAAAGCGAGGTTGTCACACCCTGACCATAGTTTGCTTTGTATGTTTCTATGTTTTGGTTGGTCATGGTGTGATCTGACTGGGCACTCTATGTTACATGTCTAGTTTGTCTAGTTCTATGTTTGGCCTGATATGGTTCTCAATCAGAGGCAGGTGTTAGTCATTGTCTCTGATTGGGAACCATATTTAGGTGTTGGGTTTTGTGTGTGATTGTTCCTGTCTTTGTGTTTGCACCAGATAGGACTGTTTTAGGTTTTCGCATGTTTGTTGTTTTTGTTAGTTATCTCATGTGTAGTGTCTTTATAAATTAAAGAACATGAATAACCACCACGCTGCATTTTGGTCCGCTTCTACTTCACCTAAAGAAAGCCGTTACAGAGGTCCATACAGTCATCAATCAAATGTATTTATAAAGCCCTTTTTACATCAGCAGATGTCACAAAGTGCTATACAGAAACCCAGCATAAAAAACCCAAACAGCAATCAATGCAGATGTTGAAGCACAGTGAGTTCTAGGAAAAACTCCCTAGAAAGGCAGGAACCTAAGAATAAACTTAGAGAGGAACCAGGCTCTGAGGGATTGCCAGTCCTCTTCTGGCTGTACTGGGTAGAGAGGAACCAGGCTCTGAGGGGTGGCCAGTCCTCTTCTGGCTGTACTGGGTAGAGAGGAACCAGGCTCTGAGGGGTGGCCAGTCCTCTTCTGGCTGTACTGGGTAGAGAGGAACCAGGCTCTGAGGGGTGGCCAGTCCTCTTCTGGCTGTACTGGGTAGAGAGGAACCAGGCTCTGAGGGATTGCCAGTCCTCTTCTGGCTGTACTGGGTAGAGAGGAACCAGGCTCTGAGGGGTGGCCAGTCCTCTTCTCTGTACTGGGTAGAGAGGAACCAGGCTCTGAGGGGTGGCCAGTCCTCTTCTCTGTACTGGGTAGAGAGGAACCAGGCTCTGAGGGGTGGCCAGTCCTCTTCTGGCTGTACTGGGTAGAGAGGAACCAGGCTCTGAGGGGTGGCCAGTCCTCTTCTCTGTACTGGGTAGAGAGGAACCAGGCTCTGAGGGGTGGCCAGTCCTCTTCTGGCTGTACTGGGTAGAGAGGAACCAGGCTCTGAGGGGTGGCCAGTCCTCTTCTGGCTGTACTGGGTAGAGAGGAACCAGGCTCTGAGGGATTGACAGTCCTCTTCTGGCTGTACTGGGTAGAGAGGAACCAGGCTCTGAGGGGTGGCCAGTCCTCTTCTCTGTACTGGGTAGAGAGGAACCAGGCTCTGAGGGGTGGCCAGTCCTCTTCTCTGTACTGGGTAGAGAGGAACCAGGCTCTGAGGGGTGGCCAGTCCTCTTCTGGCTGTACTGGGTAGAGAGGAACCAGGCTCTGAGGGGTGGCCAGTCCTCTTCTCTGTACTGGGTAGAGAGGAACCAGGCTCTGAGGGGTGGCCAGTCCTCTTCTCTGTACTGGGTAGAGAGGAACCAGGCTCTGAGGGGTGGCCAGTCCTCTTCTGGCTGTACTGGGTAGAGAGGAACCAGGCTCTGAGGGGTGGCCAGTCCTCTTCTCTGTACTGGGTAGAGAGGAACCAGGCTCTGAGGGGTGGCCAGTCCTCTTCTGGCTGTACTGGGTAGAGAGGAACCAGGCTCTGAGGGGTGGCCAGTCCTCTTCTGGCTGTACTGGGTAGAGAGGAACCAGGCTCTGAGGGATTGCCAGTCCTCTTCTGGCTGTACTGGGTAGAGAGGAACCAGGCTCTGAGGGGTGGCCAGTCCTCTTCTCTGTACTGGGTAGAGAGGAACCAGGCTCTGAGGGGTGGCCAGTCCTCTTCTGGCTGTACTGGGTAGAGAGGAACCAGGCTCTGAGGGGTGGCCAGTCCTCTTCTCTGTACTGGGTAGAGAGGAACCAGGCTCTGAGGGATTGCCAGTCCTCTTCTGGCTGTACTGGGTAGAGAGGAACCAGGCTCTGAGGGGTGGCCAGTCCTCTTCTCTGTACTGGGTAGAGAGGAACCAGGCTCTGAGGGGTGGCCAGTCCTCTTCTGGCTGTACTGGGTAGAGAGGAACCAGGCTCTGAGGGGTGGCCAGTCCTCTTCTGGCTGTACTGGGTAGAGAGGAACCAGGCTCTGAGGGATTGCCAGTCCTCTTCTGGCTGTACTGGGTAGAGAGGAACCAGGCTCTGAGGGGTGGCCAGTCCTCTTCTCTGTACTGGGTAGAGAGGAACCAGGCTCTGAGGCGTGGCCAGTCCTCTTCTCTGTACTGGGTAGAGAGGAACCAGGCTCTGAGGGATTGCCAGTCCTCTTCTGGCTGTACTGGGTAGAGAGGAACCAGGCTCTGAGGGGTGGCCAGTCCTCTTCTCTGTACTGGGTAGAGAGGAACCAGGCTCTGAGGGGTGGCCAGTCCTCTTCTGGCTGTACTGGGTAGAGAGGAACCAGGCTCTGAGGGGTGGCCAGTCCTCTTCTCTGTACTGGGTAGAGAGGAACCAGGCTCTGAGGGGTGGCCAGTCCTCTTCTCTGTACTGGGTAGAGAGGAACCAGGCTCTGAGGGGTGGCCAGTCCTCTTCTCTTTACTGCGTGGAGAGGAACCAGGCTCTGAGGGGTGACCAGTCCTCTTCTGGCTGTACTGGGTAGAGAGGAACCAGGCTCTGAGGGCTGGCCAGTCCTCTTCTCTGTACTGCGTGGAGAGGAACCAGGCTCTGAGGGGTGGCCAGTCCTCTTCTCTGTACTGGGTAGAGAGGAACCAGGCTCTGAGGGATTGCCAGTCCTCTTCTGGCTGTACTGGGTAGAGAGGAACCAGGCTCTGAGGGGTGGCCAGTCCTCTTCTCTGTACTGGGTAGAGAGGAACCAGGCTCTGAGGGGTGGCCAGTCCTCTTCTCTGTACTGGGTAGAGAGGAACCAGGCTCTGAGGGGTGGCCAGTCCTCTTCTCTGTACTGCGTGGAGAGGAACCAGGCTCTGAGGGGTGACCAGTCCTCTTCTGGCTGTACTGGGTAGAGAGGAACCAGGCTCTGAGGGGTGGCCAGTCCTCTTCTGGCTGTACTGGGTAGAGAGGAACCAGGCTCTGAGGGGTGGCCAGTCCTCTTCTCTGTACTGGGTAGAGAGGAACCAGGCTCTGAGGGGTGGCCAGTCCTCTTCTCTGTACTGGGTAGAGAGGAACCAGGCTCTGAGGGGTGGCCAGTCCTCTTCTGGCTGTACTGGGTAGAGAGGAACCAGGCTCTGAGGGGTGGCCAGTCCTCTTCTCTGTACTGGGTAGAGAGGAACCAGGCTCTGAGGGGTGGCCAGTCCTCTTCTGGCTGTACTGGGTAGAGAGGAACCAGGCTCTGAGGGGTGGCCAGTCCTCTTCTCTGTACTGGGTAGAGAGGAACCAGGCTCTGAGGGATTGCCAGTCCTCTTCTGGCTGTACTGGGTAGAGAGGAACCAGGCTCTGAGGGGTGGCCAGTCCTCTTCTCTGTACTGGGTAGAGAGGAACCAGGCTCTGAGGGGTGGCCAGTCCTCTTCTCTGTACTGGGTAGAGAGGAACCAGGCTCTGAGGGGTGGCCAGTCCTCTTCTGGCTGTACTGGGTAGAGAGGAACCAGGCTCTGAGGGGTGGCCAGTCCTCTTCTCTGTACTGGGTAGAGAGGAACCAGGCTCTGAGGGATTGCCAGTCCTCTTCTGGCTGTACTGGGTAGAGAGGAACCAGGCTCTGAGGGGTGGCCAGTCCTCTTCTCTGTACTGGGTAGAGAGGAACCAGGCTCTGAGGGGTGGCCAGTCCTCTTCTGGCTGTACTGGGTAGAGAGGAACCAGGCTCTGAGGGGTGGCCAGTCCTCTTCTGGCTGTACTGGGTAGAGAGGAACCAGGCTCTGAGGGATTGCCAGTCCTCTTCTGGCTGTACTGGGTAGAGAGGAACCAGGCTCTGAGGGGTGGCCAGTCCTCTTCTCTGTACTGGGTAGAGAGGAACCAGGCTCTGAGGCGTGGCCAGTCCTCTTCTCTGTACTGGGTAGAGAGGAACCAGGCTCTGAGGGATTGCCAGTCCTCTTCTGGCTGTACTGGGTAGAGAGGAACCAGGCTCTGAGGGGTGGCCAGTCCTCTTCTCTGTACTGGGTAGAGAGGAACCAGGCTCTGAGGGGTGGCCAGTCCTCTTCTCTGTACTGGGTAGAGAGGAACCAGGCTCTGAGGGGTGGCCAGTCCTCTTCTCTGTACTGCGTGGAGAGGAACCAGGCTCTGAGGGGTGACCAGTCCTCTTCTGGCTGTACTGGGTAGAGAGGAACCAGGCTCTGAGGGCTGGCCAGTCCTCTTCTCTGTACTGCGTGGAGAGGAACCAGGCTCTGAGGGGTGGCCAGTCCTCTTCTCTGTACTGGGTAGAGAGGAACCAGGCTCTGAGGGGTGGCCAGTCCTCTTCTGGCTGTACTGGGTAGAGAGGAACCAGGCTCTGAGGGGTGGCCAGTCCTCTTCTGGCTGTACTGGGTAGAGAGGAACCAGGCTCTGAGGGGTGGCCAGTCCTCTTCTCTGTACTGCGTGGAGAGGAACCAGGCTCTGAGGGGTGGCCAGTCCTCTTCTGGCTGTACTGGGTAGAGAGGAACCAGGCTCTGAGAGGTGGCCAGTCCTCTTCTGGCTGTACTGGGTAGAGAGGAACCAGGCTCTGAGGGATTGCCAGTCCTCTTCTGGCTGTACTGGGTAGAGAGGAACCAGGCTCTGAGGGGTGGCCAGTCCTCTTCTCTGTACTGCGTAGAGAGGAACCAGGCTCTGAGGGGTGGCCAGTCCTCTTCTCTGTACTGGGTAGAGAGGAACCAGGCTCTGAGGGGTGGCCAGTCCTCTTCTCTGTACTGCGTAGAGAGGAACCAGGCTCTGAGGGGTGGCCAGTCCTCTTCTCTGTACTGGGTAGAGAGGAACCAGGGTCTGAGGGATTGCCAGTCCTCTTCTGGCTGTACTGGGTAGAGAGGAACCAGGCTCTGAGGGGTGGCCAGTCCTCTTCTCTGTACTGGGTAGAGAGGAACCAGGCTCTGAGGGGTGGCCAGTCCTCTTCTCTGTACTGGGTGGATATTATCAGAGTGTATGGTCATTAAGGCCAGATTGTTTAAGATGTTCAAACATTCGTAGGTGACCAGCAGGGTTAAAGAATAATCACAGTGGTTGTAGAGGGTGCAACAGGTCAGCACATCAGGAGAAAATGTCAGTTGGCTTTTCATAGCCGAGCATTGAGAGTATCTCTACCGGTGGCTAGTTGAGAACAAGCTCTCATTTACAACTGTGACCTGGCCAAGATAAAGCAAAGCAGTGTGACAGAGTCATCAGAGTTATAAATGGAATCAACAAGCATACTGTTAATAACACAATAGAAGAAAGAAAGTCTATATATACAGTGTCTGCAAATGACATGAGGTAAGGCAATAAATAGGCCGTAGTAGCGAAGGAATTACAATTTAGAAGATTAACACTGGAGTTATAGATGAGCAGATGATGATGAGCAAGTAGAAATATTGGTGTGCAAAAGAGCAGAAAGTAAATATAAACAATATGGGGATGAGGTAGGTAGATTGGGTGGGCTATTTACAGATGGGCTATGTACAACTGCAGCGATCAGTTAGATGCTCAGATAGCTGATGTTTAAAGTTAGTGAGGGAAATATGTCTCCAGCTTCAGCGATTTTTGCAATTAGTTCCAGTCATTGGCAGCAGAGAACTGGAAGGAAAGGCAGCCAAAGGAGGTGATGGCTTTGGGGAGGACCAGTGAGATATACCTGCTGGAGCACGTGCTACGGGTGGGTGTTGTTATCGTGACCAGTGAGCTAAGGCGGAGCTTTACCTAGCATAGACTTATAGATGACCTGGAGCCAGTGGGTCTGGTGACGAATATGTAGCGAGGGCCAGCCGACAAGAGCATACAGGTCACAGTGGTGGGTGGTATAAGGCCCTTGGTAACAAAACGGATGGCACTGTGATAGACAACATCCAATTTGCTGAGTAGAGTGTTGATGACACCACCGAATTCGAGGATCGGTAGGATAGTCAGTTTTACTAGGGTAAGTTTGGCATGAGTGAATGAGGCTTTGTAGCGAAATAGAAAGCCGATTCTAGATTTGATTTTGGATTGGAGATGTTTGATATGAGTCTGGAAGGAGAGTTTACAGTCTAGCCAGACACCTAGGTATTTGTAGTTGTCCACGTATTCTAGGTCAGAACCGTCTAGAGTAGTGATGCTAGTCGGGCGGGTGGGTGAGGGCAGCGAACGGTTGAAAAGCATTCATTTGGTTTTACTAGCATTTAAGAGCAGTTGGAGGCCACGGAAGGAGTGTTGTATGGCATTAAAGCTTGTTTGAAGGTTAGTTAACACAGTGTCCAAAGAAAGGCCAGATGTATACAGAATGGTGTCATCTGCGTAGAGGTGGATCAGGGAATCACCCGCAGCAAGAGCGACATCGTTGATATATACAGAGAAAAGAGTCGGCCCGATAATTGAACCCTGTGGTACCCCCATAGATAGGTCTGGACAACAGGCCCTCTGATTTGACACTGAACTCTGTCTGCAAAGTAGTAGGTGAACCAGGCGAGGAAGTCATTTGAGAAGCCAAGGCTATTGAGTCTGCCGATAAGAATACGGTGATTGACAGAGTCGAAAGCCTTGGCCAGGTCGATGAAGACGGCTACACAGTACTGTCTTTTATCGATGGTGGTTATGATATTGTTTAGTACCTTGAGCGTGGCTGAGGTGCACCCATGACCAGCTCGGAAACCGGATTGCACAGCGGAGAAGATACGGTGGGATTCGAAAGAGTCAGTGATCTGTTTATTAACCTGGCTTTCGAAGACTTTAGAAAGGCAGGGCAGGATGGATATAGGTCTATAACAGTTTGGGTCTAGAGTATCACCCCCTTTGAAGAGGGGGATGACTGCGGCAGCTTTCCAATCTTTAGGGATTTCTGACGATACGAACTAAAGGTTGACAGACTGGTAATAGGGGTTGCAACAATGGCGGCAGATCATTTTAGAAAGAGAGGGTCCAGATTGTCTAGCCCAGCTGATTTGTACAGGTACAGGTTTTTCAGCTCTTTCAGAACATCTGCTATCTGGATTTGGGTGAAGGAGAAGCTGGGGAGGCTCGGGCAAGTAGCTGCGGTGGGTGCGGAGCTGTTGACTGGGGTTGGGGTAGCCTGGTGGAAAGCATGGCTAGCCATAGAGAAATGCTTATTGAATTGTTCGATTATCATGGATTTATCGGATTTATCGGTGGTAGCCTCAGTGCAGTGGGCAGCTGGGAGGAGGTGCTCTTGATCTCCATGGACTTTACAGTGTCCCTAATCGTTTTGGAGTTAGAGCTACAGGATGCAAATTTCTGTTTGAAAAAGCTAACCTTTGCCTAGCCGCCTGACTGACTGTGTGTATTAGTTCCTGACTACCTCAGTGGGCAGAAGACCAGCTCGTCCGGTAAACAGGTCAGAACAGTTGAAACTGAAGCAGCAGCACAACCAGGAGGACTGAAGACAGTCAGGACTCATCAGGCCAGGTGTTCCTGGGGCATGGTCCTAGGACTCAGGTCCTCTGGGTCGGGAAGGAGCATAGAGAGAATTAGAGGGAGCAAACTTAAATTCACACAGGACACCAGATAAGACAGTGTCCCACAGACCCTAGCCGCCAAGCACATAGACTATTGTAGCATAGATTCTGGAGGCTTAGATGGGGACGACGACACTGTGGCCCCGTCCGACAATAAACCCCGGACAGGGCCAACCAGGCAGTTTATACCCCCACCCACTTTACCAACAAATCACCAACATACTACTAAGGCTGAGAATATCCCACGAAGATCTCCTCCACCACATGAGCCCGAGGGGGGGGGGGAAGACGGGACAGGAAGATCACATCAGTGACTCAACCCACTCAAGTCGAGCACATCAAAGCCTGACGCAATGTGACGCACACCTCCTAGGGACGGCATGGAAGAGCACTAGTAAGCCAGTGACTCAGCCCCCGTAATAGGGTCAGAGGCAGAGAATCCCAGTGGAGAGAGGGGAGCCGACCAGGCAGAGACAGCAAGGGCAGTTCGTCCTTCCAGTGCATTGCTGTTCACCTTCGCACCCCTGGCCCAGACTGCACTCATATCACCTACTGAAGAGATGAGTCTTCAGTAAAGACTTAACGGTTGAGACCGAGTCTGCGCATCTCACATGGATCGGCAGACCATTCCATAAAAATGGAGCTCTATAGGAGAAAGCCCTGCCTCCAGCTGGTAGCGTACGTGTATGTATGTACAGCAGGACCAAATCAGAAAGATAGGTAGGAGCAAGCCCATGTAATGCTTTGTAGGTTAGCAGTAAAACCTTGAAATCAGCCCTATCCTTAACAGGAAGTCAGTGTAGAGGCTAGCACTGGAGTAATATGATCTAGTCAAGATTCAAGCAGCCGTATTTAGCACTAACTGAAGTTTATTTAATGCTTTATCCAGGTAGCCGGGGAGTAGAGCATTGCAGTAACCTAGAAGTAACAAAAGCACTGATAAATTTTTATGCATCATTATTGGACAAAAAGTCTGACTTTTGCAATGTACGTCAAAGGAGAGATCAGGGTCCAGAGTAATGAACGAGTGCCTGAACCACTCGTTCACCGCAAGAGATTTGATCTGGCTCGGTGTCCATGGGGCCAGGGCTGGCTGATAACACATTACAGAGTCAGCCCGGTGGAAGAGTGACGCAAAGAATTCTGGGCGTACCCCAGCCAGGGAAGGAATCGGGCACACTCCCCCTGTAGGTCCTGTCAGTGATTCCTCAGGAACTTCCCCAGCTCCTGGTTCATCCTTTCCACCTGCCCGTTAGACTGAGGCCGGAACCCGGAAGTGAGGCTGGCCAGCTTCTCCATGAAGGCTTCCCATATCCATGACGGGGGAGATGGTCCTCTGGAAGGAAGACCTGCTGGAACAGTGCCTCAGCAACATGAAGAGCGGTAGGGAGACCAGAGAGAGGGATAAAACGGCAGGATTTAGAGAATCTGTCCACAACCACCAAAATGGTGGTGAAATCAGAGGGGAGATCAGTGTAAAAATCAATGGACAGATGAGACCAGCGATACTGAGGTATGGGAAGGGAAAGGAGTTTACCTGCTGGAGCGTGCTGGGAGATTTGGTTTGGGCACATACGGAACAGGAGTTGACTTAGCGAGTGACATCCTGTGCCAAGATGGGCTACCATTACTTTGCAGAGATGGATTGAATCATACCTGGATGTCTGTCCAGTGACGACAGCTGTGCCCAGGTCAGTAGCCAATCCTTTATCCCCATGGGAACGTAGGTGCTCTCAGGGGGACAGGTAGCAGGTGCGGGTTCCCTCTCCAGGGCCTGGCGAATGTCCCCTTCTACATCCCAGAACACGGGGCCCATGATTTGAGAGAGAGGAATAATGGGTGCACATGCGCCGAATACAATAGGTGTAAACCTTACAGGGAAATGCTCACTTATGAGCCCCTAACCAACAATGCAGTTTAAAAACCACGGATAAGAATCTGAAATAAAAGTTACACGTAATTAAAGAGCAGCAGTATAATAACAATTTCAAGACTATATACAGGGGGGTACCGGTACAGAGTCAATGTTAGTTGAGGTAATATGTACATGTGGATTTATTAAGTTGACTATGCATAGATAACAACAGAGAGTAGCAGCGGTGTAAAAGGGGGGGCAATGTAAATAGTCTGGGTAGCCATTTGATTATGTCTTCAGGAATCTTATGGCCTGGGGGTAGAAGCTGTTTAGAAACCTCTTGGACCTAGACTTGGCACTCCGGTACCGCTTGCTGTGCAGTAGCAGAGAGAACAGTCTATGACCTGGGTGGCTGTAGTTTTTGACAATTCTTCGGGCCTTCCTCTGACACCGCCTGGTATAGAGGTCCTGGATGGCAGGGAGCTTGGCCCCAGTGATGTACTGGGCCCTCTATAGTGTCTTGCGGTCGGAGGCCGAACAGTTGCCATACCAGGCAGTGATGCAACTAGTCAGGATGCTCTCGATGGTGCAGCTGTAGAACCTTTTGAGGATCTGAGGACCCATGCCAAATCTTTTCAGTCTCCTGAGGGGGATTAGGTTTTGTCGTGCCCTCTTCACGACTGTCTCGGTGTGCTTGGACCATGTTAGTTTGTTGGTGATGTGGACACCAAGGAACTTGAAGCTCTCAACCTGCTCCACTACAGCCCCATCGATGAGAATGGGGGCGTGCTCAGTCCTCTTTATCCTGTAGTCCACAATTGTCTCCTTTGTCTTGATCACATTCAAGGAGAGGTTGTTGTCCTGGCAGCACATGACCAGGTCTCTGACCTCCTCCCTATAGGCTGTCTCATCGTTGTCTGTGATCAGGCCTACCACTGCTGTGTCATCTGTAAACTTAATGAAGGTGTTGGAGTCGGGCCTGGCCGTGCAGTCATATATGAACAGGGAGTACATGAGCATGCACCCCTGAGGGGCCCTGTGTTGAGGATCCGCGTGGCGGATGTGTTACCTACCCTTACCACCCGGGGGCGCCCCGTCAGGAAGTCCAGGATCCAGTTGCAGAGGACGGTGTTTAGTCCGGGGTCCTTAGCTTATTGATGAGCTTTAAGGGCAATGTGTGGTTGAACGCTGAGCTGTAATCAATGAATAGCATTCTCACATAGGTGTTCCTTTAATCCAGGTGGAAAAAGGCAGTGTGGAGTGGAATAGAGAACATCATCTGTGGATCTGTTGGGGCAGTATTCAAATTGGAGTGGGTCTAGGGTTTCTGGGATAATGGTGTTGATGTGAGCCATGACTAGCCTTTCAAAGCACTTCATAGCTACAGATGTGAGTGCTATGGTCAGTAATCATTTAGGCAGGTTACCTTAGTGTTCTTGGACACAGGCACTATAATTGGTCTGCTTAAAATGGAGGAGTGGAGAAGTACATCCACGAGGCACCCTGTTGGAATGCCTTGGTTTCAGCCACAAAGAGAGGGGTAGTTGTGGCTGCACAGAGGCGTAGAGCCTGCAAGCAGGTAGATGGCACAGGAGGGAGACAGGTGACAGTCCCAGGGGCGATGAGGAGGGAGACAGGTGACACAGAGAACCTCCCGCCGGGATGTTGGACTGAAGGGCCACAGGGACTCTCACGGGACTCTCACGGGACTCTCACGGGACTCTCACGGGACTCTCACGGGACTCTCACGGGACTCCCACAGGACTCCCACAGGACTCTCACAGGACTCTCACAGGACTCCCACAGGACTCTCACAGGACTCTCACAGGACTCTCAACCAACGTGGAACTACAGGGGAAGGGAAAGCAGGTCCTCCGGCATTCAGGTGCCCAGTCCGTGATTGTCATCTTTGACCATGAGATGGTGGGGTTATGGCGTTGGAGCCACGGAGGCAGAGGATGATCTTGTGTACAGGTGCACTGATGATGAGGAAGGGTTTTCTGGTGCTCCACGGTTAGGGTGAGTTGTGCTGTGATGTGTGTGATTGTCCCCGATCCCAGTGGTCAATTATCCAGCGCTTGAACCAGAAACGGAGAGGAGAGCAGGTATGAGGTGAAGTTCAGGGAGGAGTCAAGGGCCTGATCAATACAATTCCCCACTGCACCGGAGACCACTAGAGCTGTAGAAACAACACGAGGGACAGCCTGCTAGTGAAAGCTATACTAAAAAGGGTTTGGCGGAAAGTGATGATGCCGGAATACTTACACCTAACCCAGGAGATGGTTGATCATGGGGCCGTCCCTCTGCTCTCATGGACCCCGGATTGGAACGTACCGGACACAGTTGAAGCTGGTGTCCCTCCTGACCACTTTGTGGCCCCTACCTCCTTAGGTTCAGGCTCTGACTCAGAACAGTCAACAAAGGAGAGAGAGAGGCGATGGAGTTGGCCTCCTGAAGAAGGTTGTCTGCCTGAGATGAGTGCATCCATGGAGAGGGTGTCCTCTCGGCATGCCAACTCCGTCTGGACCCTCTTTGCGCAGTCCTTTTCTGAATAAGGTGCGGAGCGCCGGCTCATTCCATCCACTGGATGCTGCCACTGTCATGAAGGTGAGGGCGGAATCAGCAGCAGTCTGGCTATCCTGCCGTAGTTGGAGTAGGCAATCACCTCTCTCTGCCCTCTGGTGAATGATCGAAGACCCCCCTGAACAGAACCATGAACCTCTCATAGGAAACCAGATCCTCCTCTCCTCTCTTCCAGATGGCCGTAACCCACTCCAACGCCCGTTGGTGAGTTTAATAATAACAAACATGTAGAGAATACAAAACAAGAGCAGCGTCTGGACATGATAACAAAGCCAATACTGCCTGATGAGTAATGCTAAAGATGAATCAAATAAAATGTATTTATAAAGCCCTTCTTACATCAGCTGACATCTCAAAGTGCTGTACAGAAACCCAGTCTAAAACCCCAAAAGTAAGCAATGCAGGTGTAGAAGCAAATGGGAAGTAATCAGAGTAGTGATGAAGTCCAGGTGAAATTATGGGGCGCAGCTGTGTGTAATGAGGGTTGCCAGGTGTGTGTAATGACGGTTGCCAGGTGTGCGTAATGATGGGTTGCCAGGACTGTTGGTTAATAAACCAGCAATGTTGAGCGCCAGAGTGGGAGTAGATGTGGCACCTGTAAACAATAGCTATAAAAAGTGATTTAGTAGGCTGCTTAGATTTCATGAATAGAACCTCAAAAGATGAAAACTCAGTATTCTTTTATTGTAAATTTACATTTGTTGTCGTAAATGTTAGCAACACCTCCAACTTTGCGCAACGGATATGGTCTCTAGTGTAACCAGGAAATTAATCACAGTGCAGGTGCATTTATACGGAGACTTGATTACACACAGGTGGATTGTATTTATCATCATTAGTCATTTAGGTCAACATTGGATCATTCAGAGATCCTCACTGAACTTCTGGAGAGAGTTTGCTGCACTGAAAGTAAAAGGGCTGAATAATTTTGCACGCCCAATTTTTCAGTTTTTGATTTGTTAAAAAAGTTTGAAATATCCAATAAATGTCGTTCCACTTCATGATTGTGTCCCACTTGTTGTTGATTCTTCACAAAAAAATACAGTTTTATGTCTTTATGTTTGAAGCCTGAAATGTGGCAAAAGGTCGCAAAGTTCAAGGGGGCCGAATACTTTCGCAAGGCACTGTATATTATTATATTATTATTGTATGTTGTTATAGTATATATATATTATTGTATGTTGTTATAGTATGTATATATCATTATATTATTATTGTATGTTGTTATAGTATATATATATTATTGTATGTTGTTATAGTATATATATATTATTGTATGTTGTTATAGTATATATATATCATTATATTATTATTGTATGTTGTTATAGTATATATATATTATTGTATGTTGTTATAGTATATATATTATTGTATGTTGTTATAGTATATATATATCATTATATTATTATTGTATGTTGTTATAGTATATATATATTATTGTATGTTGTTATAGTATATATATATCATTATATTATTATTGTATGTTGTTATAGTATATATATATTATTATATTATTATTGTATGTTGTTATAGTATATATATATCATTATATTATTATTGTATGTTGTTATAGTATATATATATCATTATATTATTATTGTATGTTGTTATAGTATATATATATTATTATATTATTATTGTATGTTGTTATAGTATATATATATATATATATCATTATATTATTATTGTATGTTGTTATAGTATATATATATTATTATATTATTATTGTATGTTGTTATAGTATATATATATTATTATATTATTATTGTATGTTGTTATAGTATATATATATTATTATATTATTATTGTATGTTGTTATAGTATATATATATTATTATATTATTATTGTATGTTGTTATAGTATATATATATTATTATATTATTATTGTATGTTGTTATAGTATATATATATTATTATATTATTATTGTATGTTGTTATAGTATATATATATTATTATATTATTATTGTATGTTGTTATAGTATATATATATTATTATATTATTATTGTATGTTGTTATAGTATATATATATATATATATCATTATATTATTATTATATGTTGTTATAGTATATATATATCATTATATTATTATTGTATGTTGTTATAGTATATATATATATATATATCATTATATTATTATTATATGTTGTTATAGTATATATATATCATTATATTATTATTGTATGTTGTTATAGTATATATATATATATATATATCATTATATTATTATTGTATGTTGTTATAGTATATATATATATATATTATTATATTATTATTGTATGTTGTTATAGTATATATATATCATTATATTATTATTGTATGTTGTTATAGTATATATATATCATTATATTATTATTGTATGTTGTTATAGTATATATATATCATTATATTATTATTGTATGTTGTTATAGTATATATATATTATTATATTATTATTGTATGTTGTTATAGTATATATATATATCATTATATGTTGTTATAGTATATATATATATATATATATATCATTATATTATTATTGTATGTTGTTATAGTATATATATATCATTATATTATTATTGTATGTTGTTATAGTATATATATATATATATCATTATATTATTATTGTATGTTGTTATAGTATATATATATATATATATTATTATATTATTATTATATGTTGTTATAGTATATATATATATATATTATTATATTATTATTGTATGTTGTTATAGTATATATATATATATATATTATTATATTATTATTATATGTTGTTATAGTATATATATATCATTATATTATTATTGTATGTTGTTATAGTATATATATATCATTATATTATTATTGTATGTTGTTATAGTATATATATATCATTATATTATTATTGTATGTTGTTATAGTATATATATATATATATTATTATATTATTATTGTATGTTGTTATAGTATATATATATATCATTATATTATTATTGTATGTTGTTATAGTATATATATATCATTATATTATTATTGTATGTTGTTATAGTATATATATATATATATTATTATATTATTATTGTATGTTGTTATAGTATATATATATATATATATTATTATATTATTATTATATGTTGTTATAGTATATATATATCATTATATTATTATTGTATGTTGTTATAGTATATATATATTATTATATTATTATTGTATGTTGTTATAGTATATATATATATTATTATATTATTATTGTATGTTGTTATAGTATATATATATTATTATATTATTATTGTATGTTGTTATAGTATATATATATATCATTATATTATTATTGTATGTTGTTATAGTATATATATATATATATATCATTATATTATTATTGTATGTTGTTATAGTATATATATATCATTATATTATTATTGTATGTTGTTATAGTATATATATATCATTATATTATTATATTATTATTGTATGTTGTTATAGTATATATATATATATATATCATTATATTATTATTGTATGTTGTTATAGTATATATATATATATATATATTATTATATTATTATTGTATGTTGTTATAGTATATATATATCATTATATATATTATTGTATGTTGTTATAGTATATATATATATATATATTATTATATTATTATTATATGTTGTTATAGTATATATATATTATTGTATGTTGTTATAGTATATATATATCATTATATTATTATATTATTATTGTATGTTGTTATAGTATATATATATTATTGTATGTTGTTATAGTATATATATATCATTATATTATTATATTATTATTGTATGTTGTTATAGTATATATATATTATTGTATGTTGTCATAGTATATATATATCATTATATTATTATATTATTATTGTATGTTGTTATAGTATATATATATCATTATATTATTATATTATTATTGTATGTTGTTATAGTATATATATATTATTGTATGTTGTCATAGTATATATATATCATTATATTATTATATTATTATTGTATGTTGTTATAGTATATATATATTATTGTATGTTGTTATAGTATATATATATCATTATATGTTGTTATAGTTGGCTACACCACCAGTGATCTGGTCTTCATGTGGATGACAGACCCAGTCCAGATGGATGAAATCGCTCTTCCTCAGTTTGACATTAAACAGCAAGAGATACAGTACGGAAACTGCACCAAATTCTATCAAGGAACAGGTAACACACACACACACACACACACACACACACACACACACACACACACACACACACACACACACACACACACACACACACACACACACACACACACACATACACACACATACACACATACACATACACATACACATACACATACACATACACATACACACACACACACACACACACACACACAGGTGACTTGCAGAATCATCGGTTCAAATAACTTATTTATCATGAAATACCATAGGAACATTCATTTAGATCACCCACACACAAGATACCAATAGTTTCACTGTGTCATTGTTCGTTCAATCATTAAATAATGTAGTACAAAATATGTGATAGATGTTTCATTATGGTACTACACGTAAATACATCACTGTAAAAGGACTAGTAGAGAGAATACTACAGACACAGTGGAATCATTGAACAAAATATGACATTTATTGATGAAATACAATAAAATCACAACATAGGTTTCTTTGAATCAAAGCAAAAATAATTAGCTACAAAAAAATAAAAAACTGTTAAAGTCAACTACAGTGTTCCTCACCTGGCTTACTGTAAAACATCACTGCAGTGTTCCTCACCTGGCTTACTGTAAAACATCACTGCAGTGTTCCTCACCTGGCTTACTGTAAAACATCGCTGCAGTGTTCCTCACCTGGCTTACTGTAAAACATCACTGCAGTGTTCCGCACCTGGCTTACTGTAAACATCACTGCAGTGTTCCTCACCTGGCTTACTGTAAAACATCACTGCAGTGTTCCTCACCTGGCTTACTGTAAAACATCACTGCAGTGTTCCTCACCTGGCTTACTGTAAAACATCACTGCAGTGTTCCTCACCTGGCTTACTGTAAAACATCACTGCAGTGTTCCTCACCTGGCTTACTGTAAAACATCACTGCAGTGTTCCTCACCTGGCTTACTGTAAAACATCACTGCAGTGTTCCTCACCTGGCTTACTGTAAAACATCACTGCAGTGTTCCTCACCTGGCTTATTGTAAAACATCACTGCAGTGTTCCTCACCTGGCTTATTGTAAAACATCACTGCAGTGTTCCTCACCTGGCTTACTGTAAAACATCACTGCAGTGTTCCTCACCTGGCTTACTGTAAAACATCACTGCAGTGTTCCTCACCTGGCTTACTGTAAAACATCACTGCAGTGTTCCTCACCTGGCTTACTGTAAAACATCACTGCAGTGTTCCTCACCTGGCTTACTGTAAAACATCGCTGCAGTGTTCCTCACCTGGCTTACTGTAAAACATCACTGCAGTGTTCCTCACCTGGCTTACTGTAAAACATCGCTGCAGTGTTCCTCACCTGGCTTACTGTAAAACATCACTGCAGTGTTCCTCACCTGGCTTACTGTAAAACATCACTGCAGTGTTCCTCACCTGGCTTACTGTAAAACATCACTGCAGTGTTCCTCACCTGGCTTACTGTAAAACATCGCTGCAGTGTTCCTCACCTGGCTTACTGTAAAACATCACTGCAGTGTTCCTCACCTGGCTTACTGTAAAAACATCGCTGCAGTGTTCCTCACCTGGCTTACTGTAAAACATCACTGCAGTGTTCCTCACCTGGCTTACTGTAAAACATCGCTGCAGTGTTCCTCACCTGGCTTACTGTAAAACATCACTGCAGTGTTCCTCACCTGGCTTACTGTAAAACATCGCTGCAGTGTTCCTCACCTGGCTTACTGTAAAACATCACTGCAGTGTTCCTCACCTGGCTTACTGTAAAACATCGCTGCAGTGTTCCTCACCTGGCTTACTGTAAAACATCACTGCAGTGTTCCTCACCTGGCTTACTGTAAAACATCACTGCAGTGTTCCTCACCTGGCTTACTGTAAAACATCACTGCAGTGTTCCTCACCTGGCTTACTGTAAAACATCACTGCAGTGTTCCTCACCTGGCTTACTGTAAAACATCACTGCAGTGTCCCTCACCTTGCTTACTGTAAAACTAAGAGTAACGCAACAGTTACTTATCATGTTGAGCAGTTGTATCAGTTGATAGTTAGATCATTGTAATGACATGAATAAACAGTCATTTCAGATGTAATGTGTGAATTACATTTTGAAATGGTAATACTTTGATGTTAAGTTGTGTCATTTTGAACAGGTGATTTTAGTTCAATGAACAAATGATCTTAGCTTTATGTGTATTGTATCCAAGCAATTGGAAAAAGTGTCCAGAGTTTTGAAAAAATTGCATTTTGATCATCGGTTGTGAGTTTTGTGTCCATAGTTTTAAAAAATGACATCAAGGTTCTGAAATTATTTCCAAAGTGATTGTAAAAAAACCTGTTTAAAGCTGTAGACTTCTTATGAAGATCCATAACCCTGTGTGTGTGTGTGTGTGTGTGTGCGTGCGTGCGTGCGTGTGTGTGTGTGTGTGTGTGTGTGTGTGTGTGTGTGTGTGTGTGTGTGTGTGTGTGTGTGTGTGTGTGTGTGTGTGTGTGTGTGTAGGTTACTACACCTGTGTGGAGGTGATCTTTACATTAAGGAGACAGGTGGGCTTCTACATGATGGGAGTCTACGCCCCCACCCTTCTCATCGTGGTTCTCTCCTGGCTGTCCTTCTGGATCAACCCTGACGCCAGCGCTGCCAGGGTTCCTCTGGGTATGATCTGTAACCTTTAACCCTACCGTGGAAGAGGTTTGTTCTGGACCAGGTTATCTTCTCATCTGGTTGTCCCTCCCCCCTATGTCTATTTGTAGGCCTAGTCTATCCATCTATCCATCCGTCCCTGTCCATCCGTCCATCTGTCCATCCATCCAGAGGGCTGTCAGCAGGTCAGTCTGGGAGACGATCATGACATCATCACTATATGATATCTTGACATCATCATACCATGACATCAATAGATCTGTCTGTCTCTAATGTCGCTGTCTCTCTGTCTTTCTGTCTCTGTCTTTGTCTGTCCGTCTTTAGTCTGTATTTAGTCTGTCTGTCTGTCTCTAATGTCTCTAATGTCTCTGTCTGTCTCTCTAGGTATCCTGTCTGTCCTGTCCCTGTCCAGTGAGTCCATGTCTCTGGCGTCAGCGCTTCCTAAAGTCTCCTATGTGAAGGCGATAGACATCTGGCTCATCGCATGTCTGCTGTTCGGCTTTGCTTCACTGGTGGAGTACGCAGTGGTGCAGGTCAGACACACAGCCACACAGACACACAGACAGTGATTACATGGTGTGTGGTGGAGTACGCAGTGGTGCAGGTCAGACACACAGACACACAGACACACAGACAGTGATTACATGGTGTGTGGTGGAGTATGCAGTGGTGCAGGTCAGACACACAGACAGTGATTACATGGTGTGTGGTGGAGTACGCAGTGGTGCAGGTCAGACACAGACAGTGATTACATGGTGTGTGGTGGAGTACGCAGTGGTGCAGGTCAGACACACAGACAGTGATTACATGGTGTGTGGTGGAGTACGCAGTGGTGCAGGTCAGACACACAGACAGTGATTACATGGTGTGTGGTGGAGTACGCAGTGGTGCAGGTCAGACACACAGACAGTGTTTACACAGACAATGTTCACAATTAAATTCAATGAAATAACAAAAACTCTCCCTGTTTCTCTGTCTGTCTGTCTGTCTGTCTGTCTGTCTGTCTGTCTGTCTGTCTGTCTGTCTGTCTGTCTGTCTCTCTCTCTCTCTCCTCTCCTCTCTCTCTCTCTCTCTCTCTCTCTCTCTCTCTCGCTCTCTCCCCCTCTCTCTCTCTCTCTTGCTCTCTCCCCCTCTCTCTCTCTCTCCTCCCTCCCCCTCCCTCTCCTCTCTCCCCCCACCCCTCCCCCTCCCTCTCTCCTCCCTCCCCCTCTCTCCTCCCCCTCCTCCCTCCCTCCCTCCCTCCCTCCCCCTCTCTCCTCCCTCCCTCCCTCCTCCCCCCTCCCTCCCTCCCTCTCCTCCCTCCCTCCCTCCCTCTCCTCCCTCCTCCCCCTCCCTCCCTCCCTCCCCCTTTCTCCTCCCTCCCTCCCTCCCTCCCTCCTCCCCCCTCCCTCCCTCTCCTCCCTCCTCCTCCCCCTCCCTCCCTCCCTCCCTCCCTCCCTCCCTCCCTCCCTCCCTCCCTCCCTCCCTCCCTCCCTCCCTCCCTCCCTCCCTCCCTCCCCCTCTCTCCTCCCTCCCTCCCTCCCTCCCCCTCTCTCCTCCCTCCCTCTCCTCCCTCCTCCCCCTCCCTCCCTCCCTCCCCCTCTCTCCTCCCTCCCTCCCTCCCTCCTCCCTCCCTCCCTCCCTCTCCTCCCTCCCCCCCCTCCCTCCCTCCCTCCCTCCCCCTTTCTCCTCCCTCCCTCCCTCCCTCCTCCCCCCTCCCTCCCTCTCCTCCCTCCTCCTCCCCCTCCCTCCCCCATCTCCCTCCCTCCCTCCCTCCCCCTCTCTCCTCCCTCCCTCCCTCCCTCCCCCTCTCTCCTCCCTCCCTCTCCTCCCTCCTCCCCTCCCTCCCTCCCTCCCTCCTCCCCCCTCCCTCCCTCTCCTCCCTCCTCCTCCCCCTCCCTCCCTCCCTCCCTCCCTCCCTCCCTCCCCCTCTCTCCTCCCTCCCTCCCTCCCCCTCTCTCCTCCATCCCTCTCCTCCCTCCTCCCCCTCCCTCCCTCCCTCCCCCTCTCTCCTCCCTCCCTCCCTCCTCCCCCCTCCCTCCCTCCCTCCCTCCCCCTTTCTCCTCCCTCCCTCCCTCCCTCCCTCCCTCCCTCCCTCCCTCCCTCCCTCCCTCCCTCCCTCCCTCCCTCCCTCCCTCCTCCCCCCCTCCCTCCCTCTCCTCCCTCCTCCTCCCCCTCCCTCCCTCCCCCTCTCTCCTCCCTCCCTCCCTCCCCCTCTCTCCTCCCTCCCTCTCCTCCCTCCTCCCCCTCCCTCCCTCCCTCCCCCTCTCTCCTCCCTCCCTCTCCTCCCTCCTCCCCCCTCCCTCCCTCCCTCCCCCTCTCTCCTCCCTCCCTCCCTCCTCCCTCCTTCCCTCCCTCCCCCAGGTCATGTTAAACAGTCCTAGGCGTATAGAGGAGGAGAAGTCTAAGATGGCATCTAAAGAGAAGGCTCTGAGAGAGAAAGAGGGGAAGAAGACTCCTTCTAAAACTAACACTGTCAATGGGACCGGAGGAACGCCCATTCATCACGTTAGCACTCTGCAGGCAAGACTACTCTACCTTGTGTGTGTGTGTGGATCTAGAGATGGGTATACTGTAATTGCAGTAGAGTATCGTTAGGCAGCTCAGAGCCCTGACTTCATAACCGTGTGTGTTGACAAAGCAAGTGAAATGGATAATCAAACATGAAATAAACAATAAAAAGTTAACAGTAAATATTACACTCAAAAGTTCCAAAATAATAGAGAGATTTCAAATGTTATATTATGTCTATATACAGTGTTGTAACAATGTACACATAGTTAAAATACAAAAGGGAAAATAAACATTTATTTAACTAGGCAAGCAAGTCAGTTAAGAAAATATCCATATTTACATTGACAGCCTACCCCAGACAACTGTCCAATCACGACCGATGTGATGCAGCCTGGATTCAAACCAGGTACTGCAGTGACACCTCTTGCACTGAAATGCAGTCTCTTAGACCACTGCACCATTCGGGTATTTACAAAGTTTTGTTCTTCACTGGTTGCTCTTTCCTTTTGGCAACAGGTCACAACTCTTTCTGCTGTGAAGGCACACTGTGGTATTTCACCCAATAGATGTGGGGGTTTAATAAATTACATTTGTTTTCTAATTCTTTGTGTATCTGTGTAATCTCAGGGAAATACAGTGCCTTCAGAAACTATTCAGACCTTGACTTTTTCCACATTTAGTTTTTCTGAAATTGATTAAATAACAGAAAATACACTTGAGATCTTTCTACAACTTGATTGGAGTCCACCTGTGGTCAATTCAATCGATTGGACATGTCGTGTCTTTGGCATCATTAAACTGAAGACTTATTTAGTTTATCAAATCAATTCTCTGTAATTATTATTACGTGATTAACTAATCAGGTAGATGTAATTAACTAGGAAGTCGGGGCACCAAGGAGAATCTTCACATTACAAAGTTATAATTTTCCTAATATAACTCTTCAGATATTTTAATATCTGATCAATTAGTCTTCTAATTAATGAATTATTCTTTACCTCACATTAGTCTCATTCCAAACATCATAAATTGTTGTTTATCTGCACAAACCCAGTCTTCACTATGAGTCATCCATACATCAATTGTCTTAATAATTTATTAACTAAATAATAACAGAAATGCACAAACAAACAAGTAGATATGGATACAAGGAAATGATAGGGGAATGTGCCCTAGTGGGCTAAACCGGCTCAAACCTTAGCCCTCTCGGTTATCGAGGTAAGCTGGTCTGAAACCTTAGCCCCCTCGGTTATCGAGGTAAGCTGGTCTGAAACCTTAGCCCTCTCGGTTATCGAGGTAAGCTGGTCTGAAACCTTAGCCCTCTCGGTTATCGAGGTAAGCTGGTCTGAAGGGAATTGCTCCTGGTGGGGGTTATATTCCTAACAGCAGAAAGGGGCTGTCCCGGGCCAATGACTTAGTTAACTTTAAAGGGAATTGGGTTCCCTTTCATTAAACAGTTTAAAATCACATGAGGTTCCCTAGTGGGATAAACCGGTATCGCGGTATTCAAATATTTTTTGCCAGATCCTAATTGGTATGTAAAATGGTATGTTTCTTTTGATGGCATAGAAAGCCCTTCTTGCCTTGTCTCTCAGATCGTTCACAGGTTTGTGGAAATGACTTGTGACGCTGATGTTTAGGTCGAGGTATGTATAGTTTTTTGTGTATGCTCGTGGGCAACAGAACCTAGATGGAATTTGTATTTTTTTTGTTAACCTTTATTTAACTATACAAGTCAGTTAAGAACAAATTCTTATTTACAATGACCAAAAGGCCTCCTGCATGGATGGGGGTTTAAAAAAAAATTATATAACAGAAATAGGACAAAACTCACATCCCAACAAGGGAGACACCACAACACTACATAAAGAGAGACATAAGACAACAACATAGTAGCATCACAACATGGCATCAGCACAACAAGGTAGCAGCACAACATGGTAGCAGCACAAAACATGGTACAAACATTATTGGGCACAGACAGCAGCACAACATGGTAGCAGAACAACATGGTACAAACATTATTGGGCACAGACAGCAGCACAACATGGTAGCAGCACAACATGGCAGCAGCACAACATGGTAGCAGCACAACATGGTAGCAGCACAAAACATGGTACAAACATTATTGGGCACAGACAGCAGCACAACATGGTAGCAGCACAACATGGCAGCAGCACAACATGGTAGCAGCACAACATGGCAGCAGCACAACATGGTAGCAGCACAACATGGTAGCAGCACAACATGGTACAAACATTATTGGGCCCAGACAGCAGCACAACAAGGTAGCAGCACAACATGGTAGCAGCACAACAAGGTAGCAGCACAAAACATGGTACAAACATTATTGGGCCCAGACAGCAGCACAACATGGCAGCAGCACAACATGGTACAAACATTATTGGGCCCAGGCAGCAGCACAACATGGAAGCAGCACAACATGGTACAAACATTATTGGGCCCAGGCAGCAGCACAACATGGCAGCAGCACAACATGGTAGAAACATTATTGGGCCCAGGCAGCAGCACAACATGGCAGCAGCACAACATGGCAGCAGCACAACATGGTACAAACATTATTGGGCCCAGACAGCAGCACAACATGGCAGCAGCACAACATGGTACAAACATTATTGGGCCCAGGCAGCAGCACAACATGGCAGCAGCACAACATGGCAGCAGCACAACATGGTACAAACATTATTGGGCCCAGGCAGCAGCACAACATGGCAGCAGCACAACATGGTACAAACATTATTGGGCCCAGGCAGCAGCACAACATGGCAGCAGCACAACATGGTAGAAACATTATTGGGCCCAGACAGCAGCAGAACATGGTAGAAACATTATTGGGCCCAGACAGCAGCACAACATGGTAGCATCACAAAGGGCAAGAAGGTAGAAACAACAATACATCACATTGGTGGTCCTGGCAACTGGAACACCATAATTTTTTGTCTTACTGATGTTTAGGCCGAGGTATGTATAGTTTTTTTGTGTGCTCGTGGGCAACGGTGTCTAGATGGAATTTGTATTCGTGGTCCTGGTGACTGGACCTTTTTTGGAAAACCATTATTTGTGTCTTACTGAGATTTACTGTCAGAGCCCAGGTCTGACAGGGCCCAGGTCTGTCAGGGAACAGGTCTGTCAGAATCTGTGCAGAAGATCTATGTGCTGCTGTAGGTGCTCCTTGGTTGTTGACAGAAGCACCAGATCATCAGCAAACACTAGACATTTGACTTCAGATTCATTCTAATAGGGTGAGGCCGGGTGCTGCAGACTGTTCTAGTGCTGTAATGACACCTGCCTCTGATTGAGAATCATACTAGGCCGAAACATAGAAATACCCAAATCCTAGAAAAACAAACATAGACTGCCCACCCCAACTCACGCCCTGACCCTACTAAATAATGACAAAATAAAGGAAATAAAGGTCAGAACGTGACAGTACCCCCCCCCCCTCCCCCAAGGGTGCGGACTCCGGCCGCAAAACCTTAACCTATAGGGGAGGGTCTGGGTGGGCGTCTGTCCGCGGTGGCGGCTCTGGCGCAGGACGCGGACCCCACTTCACCATCGTCTTAGTCTGCCTTATTGTCCGCCTTCGTGGCTTTCTAACCATGGCCACCCTTCTCAATGACCCCACTGGACAGAGGGGCAGCTCGGGACAGAGGGGCGGGAGCTCGGGACAGAGGGGCGGGAGCTCGGGACAGAGGGGCGGGAGCTCGGGACAGAGGGGCGGGAGCTCGGGACAGAGGGGCGGGAGTTTGGGACAGAGGGGCGGGAGCTCGGGACAGAGGGGCGGGAGCTCGGGACAGAGGGGCGGGAGCTCTGGACAGAGGGGCAGCTCGGGATAGAGGGGCGGAAGTTCTGGCGCCTCTGGGCTGAGGGGCTCTGGCGCCTCAGACTCCGGCAGCAGCGCCGGACAGGCGGGAGACTCCGGCAGCAGCGCCGGACATGCGGGAGACTCCGGCAGCAGCGCCGAACAGGCGGGAGACTCCGGCAGCAGCGCCGGACAGACAGGACCACCTGCAGGGAGGAGACAGAGAGACAGCCTGGTGCGTGGGGCTGCCACAGGAACCACCAGGCTGGGGAGACCTTCAGGAGGCTTGGTGTTAGGAGGAGGCACCTGAAGGACCGGGCTGTGGGGGAGCACTGGAGCTCTGGTGTGCAGCCTTGGCACCACTTCCCCAGGCTACTCTAGCCCGGACCCTCCAGAGTGCAGGCACAGGTTGAACTGGGCTGTGGGTAAGCACGGGAGATCTAGTGCTTACTACGCGACCCTCTCCCTTATGCTCCACTCCCACATTTTCCCGGCACGAGCGGAGCGCAGGCAGAGGACGCACTGCACCCTCCCAGCGCCCCGGAGACACAGCACGCAGAGCCGGCGCAGGATACCCTGGACCAAAACTGCGTACCAGCGACCAGACCCGCTGAGCAGGCACCATATGTCCTGGCTCGATGCCCGCACTCGCATGACACTCTCGGGGGGCTGCCCTATAGCTCCTCTTATTCTCTGTCCCCAACGCTCTAGGCGACCAGTTTTGATAGCCTTTAGCCGCACCCTCATACTACTCCTTCTCTGTTCCGCGGGTGATGTGGAGGTAAACCCAGGCCCTGCATGTCCCCAGGCACCCTCATTTGTTGACTTCTGTGTTCGAAAAAGCCTTGGTTTCATGCATGTCAACATCAGAAGCCTCCTCCCTAAGTTTGTCTTACTCACTGCTTTAGCACACTCTGCTAACCCTGATGTCCTTGCTGTGTCTGAATCCTGGCTCAGGAAGGCCACCAAAAATTCAGAGATTTCCATACCCAACTATAACATCTTCCGTCAAGATAGAACTGCCAAAGGGGGAGGAGTTGCAGTTTACTGCAGAGATGGCCTGCAAAGTAATGTCATACTTTCCAGGTCCATACCCAAACAGTTCGAACTACTAATTTTGAAAATTACTCTCTCCAGAAATAAGTCTCTCACGGTTGCCGCCTGCTACCGACCCCCCTCAGCTCCCAGCTGTGCCCTGGACACCATTTGTGAATTGATCGCCCCCCATCTAGCTTCAGAGTTTGTTCTGTTAGGTGACCTAAACTGGGATATGCTTAACACCCCGCCAGTCCTACAATCTAAGCTAGATGCCCTCAATCTCACACAAATCATCAAGGAACCCACCAGGTACAACCCTAACTCTGTAAACAAGGGCACCCTCATAGACGTCATCCTGACCAACTGGCCCTCCAAATACACCTCCGCTGTCTTCAACCAGGATCTCAGCGATCACTGCCTCATTGCCTGTATCCGCTACGGAGCCGCAGTCAAACGACCACCCCTCATCACTGTCAAGCGCTCCCTAAAACACTTCTGTGAGCAGGCCTTTCTAATCGACCTGGCCCGGGTATCCTGGAAGGACATTGACCTCATCCCGTCAGTTGAGGATGCCTGGTCATTCTTTAAAAGTAACTTCCTCACCATTTTAGATAAGCATGCTCCGTTCAAAAAATGCAGAACTAAGAACAGATACAGCCCTTGGTTCACCCCAGACCTGACTGCCCTCGACCAGCACAAAAACATCCTGTGGCGGACTGCAATAGCATCGAATAGTCCCCGTGATATGCAACTGTTCAGGGAAGTCCGGAACCAATACACGCAGTCAGTCAGGAAAGCTAAGGCCAGCTTCTTCAGGCAGAAGTTTGCATCCTGTAGCTCCAACTCCAAAAAGTTCTGGGACACTGTGAAGTCCATGGAGAACAAGAGCACCTCCTCCCAGCTGCCCACTGCACTGAGGCTAGGTAACACGGTCACCACTGATAAATCCATGATTATCGAAAACTTCAATAAGCATTTCTCAACGGCTGGCCATGCCTTCCGCCTGGCTACTTCAACCTCGGCCAACAGCTCCGCCCCCCCCGCAGCTCCTCGCCCAAGCCTCTCCAGGTTCTCCTTTACCCAAATCCAGATAGCAGATGTTCTGAAAGAGCTGCAAAACCTGGACCCGTACAAATCAGCTGGGCTTGACAATCTGGACCCTCTATTTCTGAAACTATCTGCCACCATTGTCGCAACCCCTATTACCAGCCTGTTCAACCTCTCTTTCATCTCCTCTGAGATCCCCAAGGATTGGAAAGCTGCCGCAGTCATCCCCCTCTTCAAAGGGGGAGACACCCTGGACCCAAACTGTTACAGACCTATATCCATCCTGCCCTGCCTATCTAAGGTCTTCGAAAGCCAAGTCAACAAACAGGTCACTGACCATCTCGAATCCCACCGTACCTTCTCCGCTGTGCAATCTGGTTTCCGAGCCGGTCATGGGTGCACCTCAGCCACACTCAAGGTACTAAACGACATCATAACCGCCATCGATAAAAGACAGTACTGTGCAGCCGTCTTCATCGACCTCGCCAAGGCTTTCGACTCTGTCAATCACCATATTCTTATTGGCAGACTCAGTAGCCTCGGTTTTTTGGATGACTGCCTTGCCTGGTTCACCAATTACTTTGCAGACAGAGTTCAGTGTGTCAAATCGGAGGGCATGCTGTCCGGTCCTCTGGCAGTCTCTATGGGGGTGCCACAGGGTTCAATTCTCGGGCCGACTCTTTTCTCTGTGTATATCAATGATGTTGCTCTTGCTGCGGGCGATTCCCTGATCCACCTCTACGCAGACGACACCATTCTATATACTTTCGGCCCGTCTCTGGACACTGTGCTATCTAACCTCCAAACAAGCTTCAATGCCATACAACACTCCTTCCGTGGCCTCCAACTGCTCTTAAACGCTAGTAAGACCAAATGCATGCTTTTCAACCGGTCGCTGCCTGCACCTGCATGCCCGACTAGCATCACCACCCTGGATGGTTCCGACCTAGAATATGTGGACGTCTATAAGTACCTAGGTGTCTGGCTAGACCGCAAACTCTCCTTCCAGACTCATATCAAACATCTCCAATCGAAAATCAAATCAAGAGTCGGCTTTCTATTCCGCAACAAAGCCTCCTTCACTCAAGCCGCCAAGCTTACCCTAGTAAAACTGACTATCCTACCGATCCTCGACTTCGGCGATGTCATCTACAAAATGGCTTCCAACACTCTACTCAGCAAACTGGATGCAGTCTATCACAGTGCCATCCGTTTTGTCACTAAAGCACCTTATACTACCCACCACTGCGACTTGTATGCTCTAGTCGGCTGGCCCTCGCTACATATTCGTCGCCAGACCCACTGGCTCCAGGTCATCTACAAGTCTATGCTAGGTAAAGCTCCGCCTTATCTCAGCTCACTGGTCACGATGGCAACACCCATCCGTAGCACGCGCTCCAGCAGGTGTATCTCACTGATCATCCCTAAAGCCAACACCTCATTTGGCCGCCTTTCGTTCCAGTACTCTGCTGCCTGTGACTGGAACGAATTGCAAAAATCGCTGAAGTTGGAGACTTTTATCTCCCTCACCAACTTCAAACATCAGCTATCTGAGCAGCTAACCGATCGCTGCAGCTGTACATAGTCTATTGGTAAATAGCCCACCCTTTTCACCTACCTCATCCCCGTACTGTTTCTATTTATTTACTTTTCTGCTCTTCTGCACACCAATATCTCTACCTGTACATGACCATCTGATCTTTTATCACTCCAGTGTTAATCTGCAAAATTGTAATTATTTGCCTACCTCATGCCTTTTGCACACATTGTATATAGACCCCCCCTTCGTTTTCTACTGTGTTATTGACTTGTTAATTGTTTACTCCATGTGTAACTCTTTGTTGTATGCTCACACTGCTATGCTTTATCTTGGCCAGGTCGCAGTTGCAAATGAGAACTTGTTCTCAACTAGCCTACCTGGTTAAATAAAGGTGAAATAAAAAAAAAATAAAAGAGTGAGCTCAGGTCTGCTACCTGGCTTAGCTCCACACCTCGTGTGCCCCCCCCCAAAAAAAATTTGGGGGCTGCCTCTCGTACCTGTCACACTGCCGTGCTGCCTCCTCATATCGCCGCCGCTCAGCTTTCGCTGCCTCCAGCTCTGCTTTGGGGTGGCGATATTCCCCAGCCTGTGCCCAGGGTCCCTCTCCGTTCAGTATCTCCTCCCATGTCCAGGAGTCCTGTGATGCTGGCCGCTGTTGTTGCTGCTGCTGCTGCTGTCGTCGCTGTCTTTTACCACGCCGCTTGGTCCTTGGTTGGTGTGTTTCTGTAAGGGATTTACTCCTCTTCTTCCGAAGAGGAGAGGCGAAAAGGATCAGAGGACCAATATGCGGCGTGGTAAGTGTCCATGGTTCTTTTAATACGAAAATGGACACATGAACAACTGAATACAAAAAACAATAACCGTGGAATGAACGAAACCCAAAACAGTCCTGTCTGGTGCAAACACAGAGACAGGAACAAACACCCACCAACACACAGTGAAACCCAGGCTACCTAAGTATGATTCTCAATCAGAGACAACTAATGACACCAGCCTCTTATTGAGAACCATACTAGGCCGAAACATAGAAATACCCAAATCATAGAAAAACAAACGGTCAGAACGTGACAAGCGCCCTCGCCAATTCGTTGATATATATGTTGAAGAGGGTGGGGCTTAAACTGCATCCCTGTCTCACCGCTCTGTGGGAAGAAATGTGTGTTTCTTGCCAATTTTAACTACACACTTGTTTATGTACATGAGTTTTATAATGTCGTGTGTTTTTACCCCAACACCACTTTCCATCAGTTTGTATAGCAGACCCTGATGCCAAATTGAGTTGAAATCTTTTTTTAAATCAACAAAGCATGAAAATGTTTTGGTTTGTTTGTTAGTCATTTAGAGTGTGCAGGGTGAATACGTGGTCTGTCATTTAGGGTGTGCAGGGTGAATAAATGGTCTGTCGTTTAGGGTGTGCAGGGTGAATAAGTGGTCTGTCGTTTAGTGTGTGCAGGGTGAATACGTGGTCTGTCATTTAGGGTGTGCAGGGTGAATACGTGGTCTGTCGTTTAGGGTGTGCAGGGTGAATACGTGGTCTGTCATTTAGGGTGTGCAGGGTGAATACGTGGTCTGTTGTTTAGGGTGTGCAGGGTGAATACGTGGTCTGTCGTTTAGGGTGTGCAGGGTGAATACATGGTCTGTCATTTAGGGTGTGCAGGGTGAATACGTGGTCTGTCATTTAGGGTGTGCAGGGTGAATACGTGGTCTGTCGTTTACAGTAATTTGGTGAAAAGCCAATTTGATATTTGCTCAGAACATTGTTTTCACTGAGGAAACGTACAATACAATTTAAAGGATGTTCCCAACATTGCTCTCTCTATCAGTCTCTCTCTATAACTCTCTCTCTATCACTCTCTCTCTCCTGATCATTTACTTCCTACACATCAAATCAAATCAAATCAAATCAAATTTATTTATATAGCCCTTCATACATCAGCTGATATCTCAAAGTGCTGTACAGAAACCCAGCCTAAAACCCCAAACAGCAAGCAATGCAGGTGTAGAAGCACGGTGGCTAGGAAAAACTCCCTAGAAAGGCCAAAACCTAGGAAGAAACCTAGAGAGGAACCAGGCTATGTGGGGTGGCCAGTCCTCTTCTGGCTGTGCCGGGTGGAGATTATAACAGAACATGGCCAAGATGTTCAAATGTTCATAAATGACCAGCATGGTCGTATAATAATAAGGCAGAACAGTTGAAACTGGAGCAGCAGCACAGTCAGGTGGACTGGGGACAGCAAGGGGACACTACACATCTCTCTTTTACTGCTGTCCTAACATTACTAACTGGTGTGTCTGTCTGTGTCTGTAGGTGGTGGAGACCCGCTGTAAGAAGGTGTGTACATCTAAGTCAGACCTCCGCTCTAATGACTTCAGCATCGTGGGATCTCTCCCCAGAGACTTTGAGCTTTCTAACTTTGACTGCTATGGCAAGCCCATTGAGGTTACCGGGGCAACCGGCAAATCACAGGCCAAGAACAACAAGAAAGCCCCGCCCCCTAAACCTGTCATCCCCGCTGCAGCCAAACGCATCGACCTGTACGCACGTGCTCTGTTCCCCTTCAGTTTCCTCTTCTTCAACGTCATATACTGGTCTGTCTACTTGTAGGGAGGGAAGGTGTGTGTTAATATCTGAGAATGGCAGTGGGTATTCCCATTTTTTATATTTACATCCTTTACTACTTTATCTTGACCTGTAATCCTTGACCTCTAACCCCTGACCCCTTGCCAATGAACCCCAATCCTACATTTAAGAGGCTGGTTTCCCCGACTCGGATAAGGCCCAGTCCTGGACTGCTCTCTCAATAGATAAAGTCCATTGGACTTAATCCAAGAAAAGGCTTCATCTGTGTCCAGGGAACCAACATGTAGAAGTGATCTTAGATTAGAACTCATTCTATACGGCCCGGCTTTTGCAATGTAGTAACCGGCCAGAGACAGACAGGCAGACAGGCAGACAGACAGACAGGCAGACACGCAGACAGGCAGACACACAGACAGGCAACCAGGCAGACAGGCAGACAGACAGACAGACAGGCAGACAGACAGGTAGACAGACAGGCAGACAGGCAACCAGGCAGACAGGCAGACACACAGACAGGCAGACAGGCAACCAGGCAGACAGACAGGCAGACACACAGACAGGCAGACAGGCAACCAGGCAGACAGACAGACAGACACGCAGACAGGTAGACACGCAGACAGGCAGACACGCAGGCACGCAGACAGGCAGAAAGGTAGACACGCAGACAGGTAGACACGCAGACAGGTAGACATGCAGACAGGCAGACACGCAGACAGGCGGACACGCAGACAGGTAGACACGCAGACAGGTAGACACGCAGACAGGTGGACAGGCGGACACGCAGACAGGCAAACACCCAGACAGGTAGACACGCAGACAGGTAGACACGCAGACAGGCAGACACGCAGGCAGGCAGACAGGTAGACACGCAGACAGGCAGACTGCCGGACACGCAGACAGGCAGACACGCAGACAGGTAGGCAGGCAGACACGCAGACAGGCAGACACGCAGGCAGGCAGACAGCTGGACACGCGGACAGGTAGATACGCAGACAGGCAGACACGCAGGCAGGTAGACACACAGACAGGTAGACACGCATACTGACGGACACGCAGACAGACAGCCGGACACGCGGACAGGTAGACAGGCAGACAGGCGGACAGGTAGACAGGCAGACACGCAGACAGGTAGACAGGCAGACAGCTGGACAGGTAGACAGGCAGACAGTTAGACAGGTAGACAGGCAGACACACAGACAGGTAGACAGGCAGACACACAAACAGGTAGACAGGCAGACAGACAGAGAGACAGGAAGGCAGACACGCGGACAGGTAGACAGGCAGACACGCAGACAGGTAGACACGCAGACAGGTGGACACGCAGACAGGCAAACACCCAGACAGGTAGACACGCAGACAGGTAGACACGCAGACACGCAGGCAGGCAGATAGACGGGCAGGCAGGCAGATGGACAGGCAGGCAGATGGACAGGCAGGCAGATGGACAGGCAGGCAGATAGACGGGCAGGCAGAAAGACGGACAGGCAGGCAGATAGATGGACAGACAGATAGACAGGCAGATATGCAGACAGACAGGCAAAAATTCAGGCAGACAGACAGAGACAGACAGACAGATTCTTCTTGGACCTCGCTCATCAACAAACTGTTTTCTGAGATACTGAATTTGGCGCGCTTGGCACATAGTTTTGCCCATTCTAACATTCAGTTGAACAGTAACTGAATGCCTCGATGCCTGCTTTATATAGCAAGACACAGCCACACAACTCACTGTCTGTAACCCAGTTTTGTGAAATGTGCGGCAGACCTAATAAACTGGCCGGAGAGTGTATATCATCGATACATGAATATAACAGTATATATAGCATGTTAACATGGGGATATATACAGTATCATCTATACATGAATATAACAGTATACAGTATATGGGTCGAGTGTTGATTTCTTGAGGAGAGGAGCAACTCGGGCCATCTTGAAGTCAGTGGTCAGGGATGAGTTGATGAGTGAAATGAGGAAGGGGAGGTCACCAGAGATGGTGTGGAGAAGGGAGGAGGGGATGGGGATGAGTTGATGGAAGTGAGGAAGGGGAGGTCTCCAGAGATGGTGTGGAGAAGGGAGGAGGGGATGAGTTGATGGAAGTGAGGAAGGGGAGGTCTCCAGAGATGGTGTGGAGAAGGGAGGAGGGGATGAGTTGATGAGGGAAGTGAGGAAGGGGAGGTCTCCAGAGATGGTGTGGAGAAGGGAGGAGGGGATGAGTTGATGAGGGAAGTGAGGAAGGGGAGGTCTCCAGAGATGGTGTGGAGAAGGGAGGAAGAGTTGAGCGGGCAGGATGTCGGACGGACGGACATCACTAGAGAGAGGGGAGAAAGAGGCCAAAGCGTAAGGTAGTTCTGTGTGAGTGGGATCAGTGGACTCAATAGGCTGAGTGAATGAGGAGCGGCTGGCGTCAACCTATTCCCTATAGTGAGCACTATTACAACACTATAGTCAATTACTTTGGGCCAAAGTCTCCCAAAGCTGTCTAATACATCTGGTCTAAAGTAGTGCACTATGAAGGGAGTAGGGTTCCATAGGAATCTGGTCTAAAGTAGTGCACTATGAAGGGAGTAGGGTTCCATAGGACTCTGGTCTAAAATAGTGCACTATGAAGGGAGTAGGGTTCCATAGGACTCTGGACTAAAGTAGGGCACTATGAAGGGAGTAGGATTCCATAGGACTCTGGTCTAAAGTAGTGCACTATGAAGGGAGTAGGGTTCCATAGGACTCTGGTCTAAAATAGTGCACTATGAAGGGAGTAGGGTTCCATAGGACTCTGGTCTAAAATAGTGCACTATGAAGGGAGTAGGGTTTCATAGGACTCTGGTCTATAGTAGTGCACTATGAAGGGAACAGGGCTCTAGTCTATAGTAGTGCACTATGAAGGGAACAGTGCTCTGGTCTAAAGTAGTGCACTATGAAGGGAACAGGGCTCTGGTCTATAGTAGTGCACTATGACAGGGAACAGGGCTCTGGTCTAAAGTAGTGCACTGTGACAGGGAACAGGGCAATGGTCTATAGTAGTGCACTATGAATGGAATAGGGCTCTGGTCTATAGTAGTGCACTATGAATGGAATAGGGCTCTGGTCTATAGTAGTGCACTATGAATGGAACAGGGCTCTGGTCTATAGTAGTGCACTATGAAGGGAACAGGGCTCTGGTCTATAGTAGTGCACTATGAAGGGAACAGGGCTCTGGTCTATAGTAGTGCACTATGAATGGAACAGGGCTCTGGTCTATAGTAGTGCACTATGAAGGGAACAGGGCTCTGGTCTATAGTAGTGCACTATGAAGGGAACAGGGCTCTGGTCTATAGTAGTGCACTATGAATGGAATAGGGCTCTGGTCTATAGTAGTGCACTATGAATGGAATAGGGCTCTGGTCTATAGTAGTGCACTATGAAGGGAACAGGGCTCTGGTCTATAGTAGTGCACTATGAATGGAACAGGGCTCTGGTCTATAGTAGTGCACTATGAATGGAATAGGGCTCTGGTCTATAGTAGTGCACTATGAAGGGAATAGGGCTCTGGTCTATAGTAGTGCACTATGAATGGAACAGGGCTCTGGTCTATAGTAGTGCACTATGAATGGAATAGGGCTCTGGTCTATAGTAGTGCACTATGACAGGGAACAGGGCTCTGGTCTATAGTAGTGCACTATGAAGGGAACAGGGCTCTAGTCTATAGTAGTGCACTATGAAGGGAACAGTGCTCTGGTCTATAGTAGTGCACTATGAAGGGAACAGGGCTCTGGTCTATAGTAGTGCACTATGAATGGAATAGGGCTCTGGTCTATAGTAGTGCACTATGAATGGAATAGGGCTCTGGTCTATAGTAGTGCACTATGAAGGGAACAGGGCTCTGGTCTATAGTAGTGCACTATGAATGGAATAGGGCTCTGGTCTATAGTAGTGCACTATGAATGGAACAGGGCTCTGGTCTATAGTAGTGCACTATGAAGGGAATAGGGCTCTGGTCTATAGTAGTGCACTATGAAGGGAACAGGGCTCTGGTCTATAGTAGTGCACTATGAATGGAATAGGGCTCTGGTCTATAGTAGTGCACTATGAAGGGAACAGGGCTCTGGTCTATAGTAGTGCACTATGAATGGAATAGGGCTCTGGTCTATAGTAGTGCACTATGAATGGAATAGGGCTCTGGTCTATAGTAGTGCACTATGAATGGAATAGGGCTCTGGTCTATAGTAGTGCACTATGAATGGAACAGGGCTCTGGTCTATAGTAGTGCACTATGAAGGGAACAGGGCTCTGGTCTATAGTAGTGCACTATGAATGGAATAGGGCTCTGGTCTATAGTAGTGCACTATGAAGGGAACAGGGCTCTGGTCTATAGTAGTGCACTATGAATGGAACAGGGCTCTGGTCTATAGTAGTGCACTATGAAGGGAACAGGGCTCTGGTCTATAGTAGTGCACTATGAAGGGAACAGGGCTCTGGTCTATAGTAGTGTACTATGAAGGGAACAGGGCTCTGGTCTATAGTAGTGCACTATGAAGGGAACAGGGCTCTGGTCTATAGTAGTGCACTATGAATGGAATAGGGCTCTGGTCTATAGTAGTGCACTATGAATGGAATAGGGCTCTGGTCTATAGTAGTGCACTATGAAGGGAACAGGGCTCTGGTCTATAGTAGTGCACTATGAAGGGAACAGGGCTCTGGTCTATAGTAGTGCACTATGAAGGGAACAGGGCTCTGGTCTATAGTAGTGCACTATGAAGGGAACAGGGCTCTGGTCTATAGTAGTGCACTATGAAGGGAACAGGGCTCTGGTCTATAGTAGTGCACTATGAAGGGAACAGGGCTCTGGTCTATAGTAGTGCACTATGAATGGAATAGGGCTCTGGTCTATAGTAGTGCACTATGAATGGAATAGGGCTCTGGTCTATAGTAGTGCACTATGAATGGAACAGGGCTCTGGTCTATAGTAGTGCACTATGAAGGGAACAGGGCTCTGGTCTATAGTAGTGCACTATGAATGGAATAGGGCTCTGGTCTATAGTAGTGCACTATGAAGGGAACAGGGCTCTGGTCTATAGTAGTGCACTATGAATGGAACAGGGCTCTGGTCTATAGTAGTGCACTATGAAGGGAACAGGGCTCTGGTCTATAGTAGTGCACTATGAAGGGAACAGGGCTCTGGTCTATAGTAGTGTACTATGAAGGGAACAGGGCTCTGGTCTATAGTAGTGCACTATGAAGGGAACAGGGCTCTGGTCTATAGTAGTGCACTATGAATGGAATAGGGCTCTGGTCTATAGTAGTGCACTATGAATGGAATAGGGCTCTGGTCTATAGTAGTGCACTATGAAGGGAACAGGGCTCTGGTCTATAGTAGTGCACTATGAAGGGAACAGGGCTCTGGTCTATAGTAGTGCACTATGAAGGGAACAGGGCTCTGGTCTATAGTAGTGCACTATGAAGGGAACAGGGCTCTGGTCTATAGTAGTGCACTATGAAGGGAACAGGGCTCTGGTCTATAGTAGTGCACTATGAAGGGAACAGGGCTCTGGTCTATAGTAGTGCACTATGAATGGAATAGGGCTCTGGTCTATAGTAGTGCACTATGAATGGAATAGGGCTCTGGTCTATAGTAGTGCACTATGAATGGAATAGGGCTCTGGTCTATAGTAGTGCACTATGAATGGAACAGGGCTCTGTAGAGGAGTTTGGTGCCATTTTAGATTGGCCCTGTGTGTATGGGTTAGGGTTAGGGTTAGGGTTAGGGTTAGGGCAACATGATATATCTAATGATGTTAGATTGGCCCTGTGTGTATGCAGGGTTAGGGTTAGGGTTAGGCCCTGTGTGTATGCAGGGTTAGGGCAACATGATATATCTAATGATGTTAGATTGGCCCTGTGTGTATGCAGGGTTAGGGCAACATGATATATCTAATGATGTTAGATTGGCCCTGTGTGTATGCAGGGTTAGGGCAACATGATATATCTAATGATGTTAGATTGGCCCTGTGTGTATGGGTTAGGGTTAGGGCAACATGATATATCTAATGATGTTAGATTGGCCCTGTGTGTATGCAGGGTTAGGGCAACATGATATATCTAATGATGTTAGATTGGCCCTGTGTGTATGCAGGGTTAGGGCAACATGATATATCTAATGATGTTATTTTGTCTATATTAATGTAAATGATACTGTATGATGTAAATGTCTCTGAAAATAAACTGCCTGATCCTAAAAGAACCAATAAAAACCCAGATGACAAAGCTCTCTGTCTCTCTAGAGCTCTATGTAGAATACCAGACCCAACCATAAACCTCTAGACCAGGAGGAGACAATCCTGTAGAGTACCAGACCTAACCATAACCCTCTAGACCAGGAGGAGACAACCCTGTAGAGTACCAGACCTAACCATAACCCTCTAGACCAGGAGGAGACAACCCTGTAGAGTACCAGACCTAACAATAACCCTGTAGAGTACCAGACCTAACCATAACCCTAACCCTAACCCTGTAGAGTACCAGACCTAACCATAACCCTGTAGAGTACCAGACCTAACCATAACCCTGTAGAGTACCAGACCTAACCATAACCCTAACCATAACCCTGTAGAGTACCAGACCTAACCATAACCCTGTAGAGTACCAGACCTAACCATAACCCTGTAGAGTACCAGACCTAACCATAACCCTGTAGAGTACCAGACCTAACCATAACCCTGTAGAGAACCAGACCTAACCATAACCCTGTAGAGTACCAGACCTAACCATAACCCTGTAGAGTACCAGACCTAACCATAACCCTGTAGAGTACCAGACCTAACCATAACCCTGTAGAGAACCAGACCTAACCATAACCCTGTAGAGTACCAGACCTAACCATAACCCTGTAGAGTACCAAACCTAACCATAACCCTGTAGAGTACCAGACCTAACCATAACCCTGTAAAGTACCAGACCTAACCATAACCCTGTAGAGTACCAGACCTAACCATAACCCTGTAGAGTACCAGACCTAACCATAACCCTGTAGAGTACCAGACCTAACCATAACCCTGTAGAGTACCAGACCTAACCATAACCCTGTTGAGTACCAGACCTAACCATAACCCTGTAGAGTACCAGACCTAACCATAACCCTCTAGACCAGGAGGAGACAACCCTGTAGAGTACCAGACCTAACCATAACCCTGTAGAGTACCAAACCTAACCATAACCCTGTAGAGTACCAGACCTAACCATAACCCTGTAGAGTACCAGAGCTAACCATAACCCTAACCCTAACCCTGTAGAGTACCAGACCTAACCATAACCCTGTTGAGTACCAGACCTAACCATAACCCTGTAGAGTACCAGACCTAACCATAACCCTGTAGAGTACCAGACCTAACCATAACCCTGTTGACCAGGAGGAGACAACCCTGTAGAGTACCAGACCTAACCATAACCCTGTAGAGTACCAGACCTAACCATAACCCTGTAGAGTACCAGACCTAACCATAACCCTGTAGAGTACCAGACCTAACCATAACCCTGTAGAGTACCAGACCTAACCATAACCCTGTAGAGTACCAGACCTAACCATAACCCTGTTGAGTACCAGACCTAACCATAACCCTGTAGAGTACCAGACCTAACCATAACCCTGTAGAGTACCAGACCTAACCATAACCCTGTTGACCAGGAGGAGACAACCCTGTAGAGTACCAGACCTAACCATAACCCTGTTGAGTACCAGACCTAACCATAACCCTGTAGAGTACCAGACCTAACCATAACCCTGTAGAGTACCAGACCTAACCATAACCCTGTAGAGTACCAGACCTAACCATAACCCTGTTGACCAGGAGGAGACAACCCTGTAGAGTACCAGACCTAACCATAACCCTGTTGAGTACCAGACCTAACCATAACCCTGTAGAGTACCAGACCTAACCATAACCCTGTTGACCAGGAGGAGACAACCCGGTTTCTGGAGAGCTGCAGGTACTGTAGGATTTTTTCCCAACTAGGCCAGAACCTAGGAAGAAACACACGGAGCAATTGAATCGTTCAGTGATTTCCTAAATTCATCACACCTAGGCCCTCATTTATCAATCAGGCACATATCAAATCAAATCAAAATCAAATCAAATGTATTTATAAAGCCCTTCTTACATCAGCTGATATCTCAAAGTGCTGTACAGAAACCCAGCTTAAAACCCCAAACAGTAAGCAATGCAGGTGTAGAAGCACGGTGGCTAGGAAAAACTCCCTAGAAAGGCCAGAACCTAGGAAGAAACCTAGAGAGGAACCAGGCTATGTGGGGTGGCCAGTCCTCTTATGACTGTGCCGGGTGGAGATTATAACAGAACATGGCCAAGATGTTCAAATGTTCATAAATGACCAGCATGGTCGTATAATAATAATCACAGTAGTTGTCGAGGGTGGAACAGGTCAGCACCTCAGGAGTAAATGTCAGTTGGCTTTTCATAGCCGATCATTAAGAGTTTAAGACTATACACTGCCTTGGCAGCAGCTAATGGGGATCCATAAAAAATACAAATACTGACATTCAGGGAGAGGTTGTTGCTCTGGCAACACACTGCCAGGTCACTGAGCTTCTCTCTGTAGGTTGACCCATCACCAGGCCTACCAGCGTCGTGTCATCAGCAAACCTAATGGTGTTGGAGTCTTGCGTGGCCATGCAGTCGTAGCTGAACAGGGAGTACATGAGGGGACTAAGCACACACCACTGTAGGGGCTCCAGTGTTGAGGATCAGTGTGGCGGAGGTGATGTTTCCTACCCTCATCACCTTGGGTCGGCATTTCAGGAAGTCCAGGATCCAGTTGCAGAGGGATGTGTTCAGACTCAGAGTCCTAAGCTTGGTGATGAGCTCAGAGGGGACAATGGTGTTGAACGCTGAGCTGTAGTCAATGAACAGCATTCTCACATAGGTGTTCCTCTTATCTACAGTAGGTGGGTGAGGGCAGTGTGGAGAGCAATTGAGATTGCGTCATCTATGGATCTGCTCGGGCGGTATGCACATTGGAGTGGGTCTAATCAGAGGGAGTTGGTGGATGAAGATAAAGTCTGGTGACGATTGTGTAGCTACTGGACGTCTCCATCTCAATGTATAGCACCCACTTAGGGTTAGGGTTAGCACACACAGCCCAGAGTAGTAGCACCCACTTAGGGTTAGGGTTAGCACACACAGCCCAGAGTAGTAGCACCTACTTAGGGTTAGGGTTAGCACACACAGCCCAGAGTAGTAGCACCCACTTAGGTGAGGCCTCACCACACACAGTCCAGAGTAGTAGCACCCACTTAGGTGATGCCTCAGCAGTTCTGGGAGCCAGAAAGCTCACCACACACAGTTCCTTACTGAGACCCGGACAACCAGGTGAGGGGAGTTCCTTACTGAGACCTAGACAACCAGGTGAGGGGAGTTCCTTACTGAGACCTAGACAACCAGATGAGGGGAGTTCCTTACTGAGACCTAGACAACCAGGTGAGGGGAGTTCCTTACTGAGACCCCAACAACCAGGTGAGGGGAGTTCCTTACTGAGACCTAGACAACCAGGTGAGGGGAGTTCCTTACTGAGACCCCAACAACCAGGTGAGGGGAGTTCCTTACTGAGACCTAGACAACCAGGTGAGGGGAGTTCCTTACTGAGACCTAGACAACCAGGTGAGGGGAGTTCCTTACTGAGACCTAGACAACCAGGTGAGGGGAGTTCCTTACTGAGACCTAGACAACCAGGTGAGGGGAGTTCCTTACTGAGACCTAGACAACCAGGTGAGGGGAGTTCCTTACTGAGACCTAGACAACCAGGTGAGGGGAGTTCCTTACTGAGACCCCAACAACAAGGTGAGGGGAGTTCCTTACTGAGACCTAGACAACCAGGTGAGGGGAGTTCCTTACTGAGACCTAGACAACCAGGTGAGGGGAGTTCCTTACTGAGACCCCAACAACCAGGTGAGGGGAGTTCCTTACTGAGACCTAGACAACCAGGTGAGGGGAGTTCCTTACTGAGACCTAGACAACCAGGTGAGGGGAGTTCCTTACTGAGACCTAGACAACCAGGTGAGGGGAGTTCCTTACTGAGACCTAGACAACCAGGTGAGGGGAGTTCCTTACTGAGACCTAGACAACCAGGTGAGGGGAGTTCCTTACTGAGACCTAGACAACCAGGTGAGGGGAGTTCCTTACTGAGACCCCAACAACAAGGTGAGGGGAGTTCCTTACTGAGACCTAGACAACCAGGTGAGGGGAGTTCCTTACAAATTAGTGACCTTAATTCATCAATCAAGTACAAGGGAGGAGCGAAAACCCGCAGACACTCTTCCCGCAGTGGAATCAGGTGACTGTTCAACTGTACATACATCAGCCTACAGTACATTCAAGTTTAGTCCAAATACGTTGTTTGACATGTTAGATACTTAGCTAATATTAGCCCAAAACAACAACACGAAAGTTGTAGCCCCGCTGGGTGAAGCCGTAACTGAAGGTTCGTTCAAGAAAACAAGGAACTCGGGAAAAATATGTTCTCTGACTGGAAAAAATGGTTTTGAACGGTCATTGAACTCATGTCAAAAACTCGGGCACCATCTCACAGCTTCTCCGATGTGAAGATCACGACTTCATAATTTCCCCAGTTGTTATGAACGCACCAAAAGTAGCACATTTCTGCCAGGGCATATTTACATTTTCACTAAACAGTCCGTTCTAAATAGCATGTAGTCAGATTAGTACACAGTATGAAGTTTTAGTAAGTAGTGGACAGGCCAGATTAGTACACAGTATGAAGTTTTAGTAAGTAGTGGACAGGTCAGATTAGTACACAGTATGAAGTTTTAGTAAGTAGTGGACAGGCCAGATTAGTACACAGTATGAAGTTTTAGTAAGTAGTGGGCAGGCCAGATTAGTACACAGTATGAAGTTTTAGTAAGTAGTGGACAGGTCAGATTAGTACACAGTATGAAGTTTTAGTAAGTAGTGGACAGGCCAGATTAGTACACAGTATGAAGTTTTAGTAAGTAGTGGACAGGTCAGATTAGTACACAGTATGAAGTTTTAGTAAGTAGTGGACAGGCCAGATTAGTACACAGTATGAAGTTTTAGTAAGTAGTGGACAGGCCAGATTAGTACACAGTATGTAGTTTTAGTAAGTAGTGGGCAGGCCAGATTAGTACACAGTATGAAGTTTTAGTAAGTAGTGGGCAGGCCAGATTAGTACACAGTATGAAGTTTTAGTAAGTAGTGGACAGGCCAGATTAGTACACAGTATGAAGTTTTAGTAAGTAGTGGACAGGTCAGATTAGTACACAGTATGAAGTTTTAGTAAGTAGTGGACAGGCCAGATTAGTACACAGTATGAAGTTTTAGTAAGTAGTGGACAGGCCAGATTAGTACACAGTATGAAGTTTTAGTAAGTAGTGGACAGGCCAGATTAGTACACAGTATGTAGTTTTAGTAAGTAGTGGACAGGTCAGATTAGTACACAGTATGAAGTTTTAGTAAGTAGTGGACAGGTCAGATTAGTACACAGTATGAAGTTTTAGTAAGTAGTGGACAGGTCAGATTAGTACACAGTATGAAGTTTTAGTAAGTAGTGGACAGGCCAGATTAGTACACAGTATGAAGTTTTAGTAAGTAGTGGACAGGCCAGATTAGTACACAGTATGTAGTTTTAGTAAGTAGTGGACAGGCCAGATTAGTACACAGTATGAAGTTTTAGTAAGTAGTGGACAGGCCAGATTAGTACACAGTATGAAGTTTTAGTAAGTAGTGGACAGGCCAGATTAGTACACAGTATGAAGTTTTAGTAAGTAGTGGACAGGCCAGATTAGTACACAGTATGAAGTTTTAGTAAGTAGTGGACAGGCCAGATTAGTACACAGTATGAAGTTTTAGTAAGTAGTGGACAGGCCAGATTAGTACACAGTATGAAGTTTTAGTAAGTAGTGGACAGGCCAGATTAGTACACAGTATGAAGTTTTAGTAAGTAGTGGACAGGCCAGATTAGTACACAGTATGAAGTTTTAGTAAGTAGTGGACAGGCCAGATTAGTACACAGTATGAAGTTTTAGTAAGTAGTGGACAGGCCAGATTAGTACACAGTATGAAGTTTTAGTAAGTAGTGGACAGGTCAGATTAGTACACAGTATGAAGTTTTAGTAAGTAGTGGACAGGCCAGATTAGTACACAGTATGAAGTTTTAGTAAGTAGTGGACAGGCCAGATTAGTACACAGTATGAAGTTTTAGTAAGTAGTGGACAGGCCAGATTAGTACACAGTATGAAGTTTTAGTAAGTAGTGGACAGGCCAGATTAGTACACAGTATGAAGTTTTAGTAAGTAGTGGACAGGCCAGATTAGTACACAGTATGAAGTTTTAGTAAGTAGTGGACAGGCCAGATTAGTACACAGTATGAAGTTTTAGTAAGTAGTGGACAGGTCAGATTAGTACACAGTATGAAGTTTTAGTAAGTAGTGGACAGGCCAGATTAGTACACAGTATGAAGTTTTAGTAAGTAGTGGACAGGTCAGATTAGTACACAGTATGAAGTTTTAGTAAGTAGTGGACAGGCCAGATTTGGGACCAGTCTGATGGTGCCTGGTGAAGGGTTACCTTTTTAATGAGCACTTGTTTCATATATCTACTAGATATCTCATGTATCATCACACACACACACACACACACACACACGGTAAAAGGGTTTTCACCCTGGGGGAACCTGGACTTGTTTTCATCACGTCTGAGGCCTTTCTAGGTCAGTTAGATGTGTTTCACAGGATGAAGGCAGGTCTGGGCTTCGCGCTGAATGATACACCCTATGACTGCTTCCTGTGTATTGGGGGGGGGGGGGGGGGGGGAACAGGTGTCTGAAAATAAATGTAGTCCTGCTTTGTGGCATGAAGGATCACACTATAAGGCTCTACTGATCACACTATAAGGCTCTACTGATCACACTATAAGGCTCTACTGATCACACTATAAGGCTCTACTGATCACACTATAAGGCTCTATGTTATACTGACACACTATAAGGCTCTACTGATCACACTATAAGGCTCTACTGATCACACTATAAGGCTCTACTGATCACACTATACGGCTCTACTGATCATACTATAAGGCTCTACTGATCACACTATATGGCTCTACTGATCACACTATAAGGCTCTACTGATCACACTATAAGGCTCTACTGATCACACTATACGGCTCTACTGATCACACTATAAGGCTCTACTGATCACACTATAAGGCTCTACTGATCACACTATAAGGCTCTATGTTATACTGATCACACTATAAGGCTCTATGTTATACTGATACACTATAAGGCTCTACTGATCACACTATAAGGCTCTACTGATCACACTATAAGGCTCTACTGATCACACTATAAGGCTCTACTGATCACACTATAAGGCTCTATGTTATACTGATCACACTATAAGGCTCTATGTGAGACTGATCACACTATAAGGCTCTACTGATCACACTATAACGCTCTACTGATCACACTATAAGGCTCTATGTTATACTGATCACACTATAAGGCTCTACTGATCACACTATAAGGCTCTACTGATCACACTATAAGGCTCTACTGATCACACTATAAGGCTCTATGTTATACTGATCACACTATAAGGCTCTATGTTCTATTGATCACACTATAAGGCTCTATGTGATACTGATCACACTATAAGGCTCTATGTGATACTGATCACACTATAAGGCTCTACTGATCACACTATAAGGCTCTATGTTATACTGATCACACTATAAGGCTCTATGTTATACTGATCACACTATAAGGCTCTACTGATCACACTATAAGGCTCTATGTGATACTGATCACACTATACGGCTCTATGTTCTACTGATCACACTATAAGGCTCTATGTTCTACTGATCACACTATAAGGCTCTATGTTATACTGATCACACTATAAGGCTCTACTGATCACACTATAAGGCTCTACTGATCACACTATAAGGCTCTATGTTCTACTGATCACACTATTAGGCTCTACTGATCACACTATAAGGCTCTATGTTATACTGATCACACTATAAGGCTTCATGTTCTACTGATCACACTATAAGGCTTCATGTTCTACTGATCACACTATAAGGCTCTACTGATCACACTATAAGGCTCTACTGATCACACTATAAGGCTCTACTGATCACACTATAAGGCTCTACTGATCACACTATAAGGCTCTACCGATCACACTATAAGGCTCTACTGATCACACCATAAGGCTCTACTGATCACACTATAAGGCTCTACTGATCACACCATAAGGCTCTACTGATCACACTATAAGGCTCTACTGATCACACTATAAGGCTCTACTGATCACACTATACGGCTCTACTGATCACACCATAAGGCTCTACTGATCACACTATAAGGCTCTACTGATCACACTATAAGGCTCTACTGATCACACTATAAGGCTCTACTGATCACACTATAAGGCTCTACTGATCACACCATAAGGCTCTACTGATCACACTATAAGGCTCTACTGATCACACTATAAGGCTCTACTGATCACACTATAAGGCTCTACTGATCACACTATAAGGCTCTACTGATCACACCATAAGGCTCTACTGATCACACTATAAGGCTCTACTGATCACACTACTGTAGATGTGGTTGTCCTTGTTTGATAGAGTCATTGGACGTCTTAAAGCGATGTTCATATCGACAGATTAATTGCTAAATATACAAGCTGACACGCGTTCCGGTCCCTGAAAGACTACAACTCGTGGGGCGGTGCTTTGTGCTCTGGCCCTGTCCCTCCCCCAAGGCAGGCTTTTCTGAAAGGGAGGTGACCACTAATAACACAATCCTTTGGGTAAAACTGAAAGAACTGACCAGACCGCAATAGCTTCTAGTGATTCCTTTCATCAACACAAATTCGACAATGGAGCATGTTTTTATGTTCTATTACCTACATGGTGACATTCAACCAAACATGTTTCAACCAGAATATAGCGGAGAAACAAGGAGTTGGATTTAGGGTTAGGGTTAGGGCTAACAATAGAAACTCAGCTACAGCTGATGCTAGCATCAAGAGTGCAGACGAAAAAATATGGTGGCTAGCCAAGTTATTTTTCCTGCAAGCCACCTAGCTAGCTAACTTGAGTTTAAATACTGAAAACCATATTGTGTATTGCTGTATTGCTGGCTAACATACAGTACTACTGTGTTACAGTGCGGGGAAATAAAAAAAGAAATCAGTTTGCTATCATAGGTAGCTAGCTAGTCCAGCTAGCTAAGTTAGCTTAACAACTACAGGTAGCCATATCTATGACTAAAAAGCAGAGGTATTACAATCAGATCTATTGCATCTCAATTGTAAAACTTCCTCTCTTTTAAGTTGTAGATATGACTACTAAACAGCAAGCAACAATGTTACAACTAGCCACCTAAAGCTAGGTTTACCAGCAACAATAGCACATGACTGTAGTTGGCTAACTGCATTTAAATATCACAAAACGATGCAAGAAAGGATTCCAAACAGATGTAAATAACAATTATTGGCTAGCGAGCGAGCGAGCTAGCTAGGTTTACACGTTAACACTGAGGAGAAACAATAATACAACAATTTATGAACTGGTTTTACTGTAGAATATTTGCATAAACATGCCTGATAGAAATGGCTGTAGCTAGATACTGTCTGCCTACCTACGTTACAGCATTATTCTAAAATGGATTAAATCGTTTTTTCCCCCTCATCATACTACACACAATACCCCATAATGACAAAGCGAAAACACGTTTTTAGTTTAGCTAATTTACATGTAAGTAAGTATTCAGACCCTTTGCTATTAGACTCAAAATTGAGCTCAGGTTCATTCAGCTCAGAGACAGAAATGTGTCTAGGCACAGATCTGGGAAAGGGTACCAATATATTTCTGCAGCACAATGGCCTCCATCATTCTTAAATGGAAGAAGATTGGAACCACCAAGACTATTCCTAGAGCTGGCCGTCCGGCCAAACTGAGTAATCGGGGGAGAAGGGCCTCGGTGCCGGAGATGGTGCCAGAGAAGAAGACAGACATTTTACTTGCCCCCAGCCGATTGTGTTTTTTTGTTAGTTTATTTGCGCTGTTTCTAACTTATTTTTGTACTTATTTTGTACATAATGTTACCGTCTCTTATGACTGAAAATAACTTCTAGACATCAGGACTGCGATTACTCACCACGGACTAGCAGAATCCTTTTTTCCTTTCATGACACTGACAAGCCCAACGTGAAGGATATACTGCTTCCTCTGGAACATATACTGTTTTCCCGTGATCTGCGTGAAGAGGAGGCGGAGAAAGAGGGGCTGAAGGTCGGGCTGCCTTCTGAGAATTCGTAGGAGATTAAATAAACCCCCAATTCCCTCCATTCTGCTAGCAAACGTGCAATCTAAAGGAGAATAAAATCGCAGAGTTACGCAGAAGATTAAACTACCAAACTATTAAACTACTGAACGACGACAATATCAACATATAGCTGGCTAGTTAAACAATGTACCGGCAAGATAGAACAGCGGCGTCTGGTAAGACAAAGGGCGGCAGTCTGTGTATTTTTGTAAACAACAGCTGGTGCTGATATCTAAGGAAGTCTCGAGCTATTGCTCGCCTGAGGTAGAGTATCTCATGATAAGCTGTAGACCACACTACCTACCTAAAGACTTTTCATCTGTATTCTTTGTAGCTGTTTACATACCACCACAGTCAGATGCTGGCACTATAAGACAGCATTGAATGAGCTGTATTCCGCCATAAGCAAACAAGAAAACGCTCACCCAGAGGCGGCGCTCCTAGAATCCGGGAAACTTAAATCCGTTTTACCAAATTTTTATCAGAATGTTAAATGTGCAACCAGAAAAAAAATTACTCTGGACCACCTTTACTCTACACACAGAGATGGGTACAAAGCTCTCCCTCGCCCTCCATTTGGCAAATCTGACCATAATTCTATCCTCCTGATTCCCGCTTACAAGCAAAAATTAAAGCAGGAAGCACCCATGACCAGATCAATAAAAAAGTGGTCAGAGGAAGCAGATGCTAAGCTACAGGACTGTTTTGCTAGCACAGACGGGAATATGTTCCGGGATTCCTCCGATGGCATTGAGGAGTACACCACATCAGTCATTGGTTTCATCAATAAGTGCATTGATGACTTCATCCCCACAGTGACAATACGTACCCCAACCAGAAACCATGGATTACAGGCAGCATCCGCACTGAGCTAAAGACCCTCCGATGAACCATCAAACAGACGAAGCATTGATACAGGACTAAGATTGATTCATACTACACCAGTTCTGATGCATGTCAGATGTGACAGGGCATGCAAACCATTACAGACTACAAAGGGAAGCACAGCCGAGAGCTGCCCAGTGATACAAGCCTACCAGACGAGCTAAACTACTTCTATGCTCACTTCGAGGCAAATAACACTGAAACATACATGAGAGCACTAACTGTTCCGAAGACTGTGTTATCACACTATCTGCAGCCAATGTGAGTAAGACCTTTAAACAGGTTTAAGAAGTTAGTTTTCAGTGATGCCAGAGCGATTGATGAGGCTCTTCACAGAATAACCTCAGCAGCAGGGAAGGTCGGCCCCAGCAGTCAGCTGGCTCAGGCACCAGGGCAACAGGAAGAAGAGGGAGGGACGGCCCCAGCAGTCAGCTGGCTCAGGCACCAGGGCAACAGGAAGAAGAGGGAGGGACGGCCCCAGCAGTCAGCTGGCTCAGGCACCAGGGCAACAGGAAGAAGAGGGAGGGACGGCCCCAGCAGTCACCTGGCTCAGGCACCAGGGCAACAGGAAGAAGAGGGAGGGACGGCCCCAGCAGTCAGCTGGCTCAGGCACCGGAGCAACAGGAAGAAGAGGGAGCAGATGGAGCAGAAGCACCAGCAGTAGTGCCACAAACGTCTGCTGTTTGGATGCTGTTTGACGAGAGCAACTGGGGATGCAGCACAAAGGAATCCCTCAGCAGATCACATAATGGAGGTCCGATCCTATTTGAAGGAGCCCCTCCAAAGATCTGCAGATCCTCTGAGCTGGTGGAAGAACAAGGCCTCTGTCTACCCACGGCTTACTAAAGTCATGACAGGGAGAGTCTGCATAGCGGCCACATCCGTTCCCTCTGAGAGGGTCTTCTCGAAAACGGGATAAATATTTACTGAGAGAAGAAACCGCTGCTGGTTTTAACATGGCAACAAAGAAGAGAGAAAAGAGGGACCAGTTTAATGTTTTAAGTGGGATGCTGCAGTTTTGCACATTGTTATTGCAGTATTCTATTATGCTGATTGTATTCGTTTTGAATTGTTACATTTCACTTTGTTTATATACATTACAACGTTTACATGTAAATGTTTAATAGCTTTCTTTTCCATTACAAACCAATGCATTTTTAAATATATTGTGGTTAAGGTAGAGTATGATTTCATTTAACAATTTAATTAGAATTGTTTTAACACCAATCATAGTCAAACTATCGCAAAGTGTTTGACTTGAGAAAATACAAAACATATGTTTTTTAAAGAGCCGTTTGGGAGCCAAAAGAGAGCTGAGCAGAACGATCCGGCTCACTGAAAAGAGCCGGAATGCCCATCAGTGATGTGGACTGTTGCCCCAACAACCTGACTCGGCTGCTCTCGGCTCTTTCCGTTCTCATCGGTATTCCGAAACTGTACGCGCGCTATCGACGATGAAAAGGCTCCAGCAGTGTTCGCGCGCCTCATAAAGAGAGAGAGAGACAGAGAGAGAGAGAGAGAGACAGAGAGAGCCAGAGATCCGCAGAGCTGGAGCGATCTTCCCACGACCGAACCGCTACAGGACCTGAGACCAGTGCATTAGACACGCAACCCCCTGCTGTGGGTTACCTCTGCTGTCCGGTAACCAGGTCGCCATGCTGACCGTCTGATTAGCCGTCTGTGTGCCTGGCTGGAGGAACTGACCGTTATTCGGTGTACTGGGCCGTTATTCAGTGGATGTATGTCGACGCCTCTCGGTATGAAATGTCTGAACTAACAACGATGAGGAATCTGCTGCTCGTGTTTCTCCTAACTGTCATCTGCTTGAGACGCGAGGCGCTCTGCGGTTCTCCCAGTGTTCAGATCGGTAGGTACATTCATATATATTACATATTGAAAATAAATTATTCATATAACATATAAATATATATATATATATTGCATTAGACAGTGGTCTATGTTGTCTCCGTGTACTGACACGTAGTGTGGTTATTAGCCTGCCTAACACTGGAGCGGTGGTTTCATCTGCATTACCCTGCATCTGAGATGGCGGGAGGGAGAAACGGGGGAGGAGGAAGAGAGGGAGAGGAGGGAGAGACAAGGGGGAGAAGGAGAGGGAAAGAGAGGAGAGCAAGAGGGAGATAATAATTAAGGAGAGAGTGAGTGATGGGGTATATATAAGCTATTGAGAAGGCAGAAGGGGTTCCAGGCCTGGTCTTTAAAACAGATTTAAAGATGCTATTATTAATGATCAGGTCTGCTTCCTGCTGCATTATCATGGACGACAGAACTGGGTATCATACCAGGCCTTGATTATTATTGGTATGATTATTATTATACAGTAACAGCAGTCAGGGATTCAAGGCCTGTTCCAGACAACCTCACAGTGACTTCTCATAGACTGATAGTTAAATAGGTCTGTTTCAGTTCAATATGTCGGTTTTAGTTCAATATATCTATTTCAATTAAATGTGTCTGTTCAGTTAAATGTGGATGGCCGTTTCAGTTCATTATGCATGGAAGTTTCAGTTCATTATGCATGGAAGTTTCAGTTCATTATGCATGGCCATTTCAGTTCATTATGCATGGAAGTTTGAGTTCATTATGCATGGAAGTTTCAGTTCATTATGCATGGAAGTTTCAGTTCATTATGCATGGCAGTTTCAGATCAATATGGCTGTTTCAGTTCAATATGGATAGCTGTTTCAGTTCAATATGGCAGTTTCAGTTCGATATGGCTGTTTGAGTTAGAAATGGAAGGTTGTTTCAGTTCAATATGGCTGTTTGAGTTATATATGGATAGCTGTTTCAGTTCAATATGGCAGTTTCAGTTCAATATGGATAGCTGTTTCAGTTCAATATGGCAGTTTCAGTTCAATATGGATAGCTGTTTCAGTTCAATATGGCAGTTTCAGTTCGATATGGCTGTTTGAGTTAGAAATGGAAGGTTGTTTCAGTTCAATATGGCAGTTTCAGTTCAATATGGAAGTTTCAGTTCATTATGCATGGAAGTTTCAGTTCATTATGCATGGAAGTTTCAGTTCATTATGCATGGCAGTTTCAGATCAATATGGCTGTTTCAGTTCAATATGGATAGCTGTTTCAGTTCAATATGGCAGTTTCAGTTCGATATGGCTGTTTGAGTTAGAAATGGAAGGTTGTTTCAGTTCAATATGGCTGTTTGAGTTATATATGGATAGCTGTTTCAGTTCAATATGGCAGTTTCAGTTCGATATGGCAGTTTCAGTTCGATATGGCAGTTTCAGTTAGAAATGGAAGGTTGTTTCAGTTCAATATGGCTGTTTGAGTTATATATGGATAGCTGTTTCAGTTCAATATGGCAGTTTCAGTTCAATATGGCAGTTTCAGTTCAATATGGCTATTTGAGTTGGATATGGGAGGCTGTTTTAGTTCAGGTTCAATAAGGATGGCTGATTCAGTTCAATATGGCTGTTTCAGTTAGATATGGGTGGCTGTTTCAGTTCAATATGGATGGCTGTTTCAGTTCAATATGGATGGCTGTTTCAGTTCAATATGGATGGCTGTTTCAGTTCAATAAGGATGGCTGTTTTAGTTCAATATGGCTGTTTCAGTTTAATATGGATGGCTGTTTCAGTTCAATATGGCTGTTTCAGTTCAATATGGATGGCTGTTTCAGTTCAATATGGCTGTTTGAGATAGATATGGAAGGCTGTTTCAGTTCAATATGGATGGCTGTTTCAGTTCAATATGGCTGTTTGAGATAGATATGGAAGGCTGTTTCAGTTCAATATGGATGGCTGTTTCAGTTCAATATGGATGGGTGTGTAGCTATGTAGACGTTCAACCAGATAATCATACTCCCTGGTTGCATCTCCAGCCATCATCATGTCCTGAGACTGAGACAGGTGATGGATAGGGATGTGTTTACATTGCACCATTTACAACCCATTTCCATGATCTCCAGCACCACCCCAACATCAACATACTGGATGTGAAAACACTTTCTATGTTTTGCAGAACAAACAGCTAGTAGATAAATGTTCCCAATGACATCATCTGAATACAGTTGTTACTTCATCTGGTGGGTTTCATCATGTGAACTCTGAGCAGGCAAAGTTGACTTTACATTGGATGGTTTACAGCCATATTGAACTGAAACTGCCAGTTCAATATGGCTGTTTCAGTTCAATATGGCTGTTTCAGTTCAATATGGCTGTTTCAGTTCAATATGGATGGTCATGGAAATATGAAGATGTTGATGCAGCTGAACATTCTCTCTGTTTAATACAGACAGAATCAGTGTTTCTAAAGAAGATCTCTGTTTAATACAGACAGAATCAGTGTTTCTAAAGAAGATCTCTGTTTAATACAGACAGAATCAGTGTTTCTAAAGAAGATCTCTGTTTAATACAGACAGAATCAGTGTTTCTAAAGAAGATCTCTGTTTAATACAGACAGAATCAGTGTTTCTAAAGAAGATCTCTGTTTAATACAGACAGAATCAGTGTTTCTAAAGAAGATCTCTGTTTAATACAGACAGAATCAGTGTTTCTAAAGAAGATCTCTGTTTAATACAGACAGAATCAGACTATTTCGTAACCAAGCCGTTCTGGGTAGACAACGTCAGAAAGTTGAACCACAGAAGACAGGGAAACAACATACAGAGTACTGCCAGACCGGCTAGATATCCAGCTAAACATTCTCCCAGAGTACTGCCAGACCAGCTAGATATCCAGCTAAACATTCTCCCAGAGTACTGCCAGACCAGCTAGATATCCAGCTAAACATTATCCCAGAGTACTGCCAGACCGGCTAGATAACCAGCTAAACATTCTCCCAGAGTACTGCCAGACCGGCTAGATAACCAGCTAAACATTCTCCCAGAGTACTGCCAGACCGGCTAGATAACCAGCTAAACATTCTCCCAGAGTACTGCCAGACCGGCTAGATAACCAGCTAAACATTCTCCCAGAGTACTGCCAGACCGGCTAGATAACCAGCTAAACATTCTCCCAGAGTACTACCAGACCGGCTAGATATCCAGCTAAACATTCTCCCAGAGTACTACCAGACCGGCTAGATAACCAGCTAAACATTCTCCCAGAGTACTGCCAGACTAGCTAGATAACCAGCTAAACATTATCCCAGAGTACTGCCAGACTAGCTAGATATCCAGCTAAACATTCTCCCAGAGTACTGCCAGACTACCTAGATAACCAGCCAAACATTCTCCTTGTGTGTGTGGGGGGGTTCTGTGTGTGTGTGTGTGTGTGTGTGTGTGTGTGTGTGTGTGTGTGTGTGTGTGTGTGTGTGTGTGTGTGTGTGTGTGTGTGTGTGTGTGTGTGTGTGTGTGTGTGTGTGTGTGTGTGTGTGTGTGTGTGTGTGTGTGTGTGTAGGAGGGCTGTTCCCACGCGGTGCTGATCAGGAGTATAGTGCGTTCCGGATTGGAATGGTCCAGTATGGAACCCAGGACTTCCGCCTCACTCCTCACATAGACAACCTGGAGGTTGCCAACAGCTTCGCTGTCACCAACTGCTGTGAGTAACACACACACACAGACACACACAGACACACACAGACACACATGTGCAGGGGAGTGAAGGGGTGGAGAGATGAGGGTACCCTGCATGATGCTTGGGGCAGTCCGCTGCCTGTTTGTAGGACGGTTGGTCAGAAGAGAGAGCAGGTCCAGCCTCTCCTCTAAGTTCTCTCTTACTTCTCACGCTGCTCTCACCTTACAGAGAACCAGCCAGGTCGTTCAAGATTGACCAAGAAATTGGACGTCTAGCCATGTCCCGAGGACATGGGGCATTGCTTTCAAAACCTGTCACTAGGGGGAAAAGTGAGCGCTATTACCATCAAGTATGCTGGGGTTTTGTGGGACTGAGTTGGTGGATGGATGTCCATCAGTGGAGGCTCCTCAGAGGAGGAAGGGGAGGACCATCCTACTCAGTGAATTTCATAAAAATAAAAATAGTGAAACATTAAAAAAGTTGTATTTTTTAGATAAAACTATACTGAATATATTCACATCACCAAATAATTTATTAGAACACACTGTTGTTTTGCAATGAAGGTCAACAGTAGCCTCACCAGTACTCTGTAGGGTAGCACCATGGTGTAGCTGGAGGACAGCTAGTGTCTGTCCTCCTCTGGGTACATTGACTTCAATACAAAACCTAAGAGGCTCATGGTTTTCACTCACTTCCATAGACTTACACAGTAATTATGACAACTTCCAGAGGACGTCCTCCAACCTATCAGAGCTCTTGCAGCATGAACTGACATGTTGTCCACCCAATCAAAGGATCAGAGTATGAATCTAGTACTGAAAGCATCTCTCTAGCAAAGAGAGAGAAAGACAATAGTTGAACAGTTTTTTACACATTCATTTATTCCTAAATGAAGGAGAAGCGAGAGAGACAGAGGAGATATATTTTGTAGTATATACAGTTGAAGTCGGAAGGTTACATACTGGCACGCCTTGGTTATCTTTGTTTTCTTTATTCTTTTGGTTAGGTCAGGGTGTGACACATACACCTTTGCCAAATACATTTAAACTCCGTTTTTCACAATTCCTGATATTTAATCCGAGTAAAATCCCCTGTCTTATGTCAGTTAGGATCACCACTTTATTTTAAGAATGTGAAATGTCAGAATAATAGTAGAGAGAATGATTTATTTCAGCTTTTATTTCTTTCATCACATTCCCAGTGGGTCAGAAGTTTACATACACTCAATTAGGGTCAAACGTTTCGGGTATCCTTCCACAAGCTTCCCACAATAAGTGGGAATTTCGGCCCATTCCTCCTGACAGAGCTGGTGTAACTGAGTCAGGTTTGTAGGCCTCCTTGCCCGCACATGCTTTTTCAGTTCTGCCCACAAATTTTCTGTAGGGTTGAGATCAGGGCTTTCTGATGGCCACCCCAATACCTTGACTTTGTTGTCCTTAAGCCATTTTGCTTCGGAAGTATGCTTGGGGTCATTGTCCATTTGGAAGACCCATTTGCGACCTAGCTTTAACTTCCTGACTGATGTCTTGAGATGTTGCTTCAATATATCCACATAATTTTCCTTTCCTCGTGATGCCATCTATTTTGTGAAGTGCACCAGTCACTCCTGCAGCGAAGCACCCCCACAACATGATGCTTCACGGTTGGGATGGTGTTCTTCGGCTTGCAAGCCCCCCCCCCCCTTTCCCCCCTTTTTCTCCAAACACAACGATGGTCATTAAGGCCAAACAGTTCAATTTGTATTTTTTTAGACCAGAGGACATTTCTCCAAAACCCTAACCTCCACTGAGCAGCCATTACGGACACAGGCTGTAAAACAGTGGTCACTAAGGTCATTAACCCTAACCATCACCCTAACCCTAACCTCCACTGAGCAGCCATTACGAACACAGGCTGTAAAACAGTGGTCACTAAGGTCATTAACCCTAACCATCACCCTAACCCTAACCTCCACTGATGTTCAGTGGTGTAAAATACTTAAGTGAAAATGTCAAAATGCTTGGAAGCACTACGTAATAATCTTCCTAAGGCTGGGGGGGGCAGTATTTTCCCGTCTGGACACACACACACACAGACACACCCTCACACACACACACACACACACACACACACACACACACACACACACACACACACACACACACACACACACACACACACACACACACACACACACACACACACACACACACACACACACACACACACACACACACATATACACACACACACACACACACCCTCACACACACACACCCTCACACACACACACCCTCACACACACACACACATACACACACACCCTCACACACACACACCCTCACACACAGACACACACACACCCTCACACACACACACACACACACACACACACACACACACACACACACACACACACACACACACACACACACACACACACACACACACACACACACACATATACACACACACACACACACACCCTCACACACACACACCCTCACACACACACACCCTCACACACACACACACATACACACACACACACACCCTCAGACACACACACCCTCACACACAGACACACACACACCCTCACACACACACACAGACACACACACACACACGCACACACAGACACACACACACACACGCACACACAGACACACAGACACACAGACACACACACACACACACACACACACACACACACACACACACACACACACACACACACACACACACACACACACACCACTCTACTCTGTGATCCACTCTACTCTACTCTGCTCTGTGCTCTACTCTACTCTGCTCTGTGATCTGCTCTGCTCTCCGCTCTACTCTGCTCTGTGATCCACTCTACTCTGCTCTGTGATTCACTCTACTCTGCTCTGCTCTGTGATCTACTCTACTCTGCTCTGTGATCTACTCTGCTCTGTGATCTACTCTACTCTGCTCTGTGCTCTACTCTGCTCTGGGATCCACTCTACTCTACTCTGTGATCCACTTTACTCTGCTCTGTGATCTACTCTGCTCTGTGCTCTACTCTGCTCTACTGTAATCTACTCTGCTCTATGCTCTGCTCTGCTCCATGCTACTCTGCTCTATTCTGCTCTGCTCTGCTCTACTCTGTGATCCACTCTACTCTGCGCACTATTCTACTCTGCTCTTGGCTCTACTCTGCGATATACTGTACTGTACTCTACACTACTCTACCGTACTATACTGTACTGTGCTCTACTCTTCTCTGTGATCTACTCTACTCTGCTCTGTGATCTACTCTACTCTACTCAGCTCTACTTATTCTGCTCGACTCTAAACTTCTCTACTCTACGCTCTGCTCTAATCTAATCTACTCGGCTCTACTTACTCTGCTCTACTCTAATCTACTATACTCTGCTCTGCTCAGCTCTGCTCTACTCTGTTTTACTCTACGCCCTACTCTGCTCTGGGATCTACTCTACCCTGCTGTGTTGTAGTCTGCTCTACTCTACTCACTCTGTGCTGTACTCTGCTCTGCTTTGCTCTACTCTACGCTGTGTTAGTTTGCTCTGTGCTCTACTCTGTCCTACTCTACGCTGCTGTACTCTACACTACTCTGTATTCTGCTCTACTCAAATCAACTCTGCTCTGCTTTATTCTGCTCTGCTCTACTCAGCTCTACTCTACTCTGTTCTACTCTGCTCCATACTCTACTCTGCTCTGTGCTCTACTCTGCTCTGTGCTCTACTCTGCTCTACTCTGCTCTGTGATCTACTCTGCTCTACTCTGCTATACTCTGCTCTACTCTGCTCTGTACTCTATTCTGCTCCATACTCTACTCTGCTCTACTCTGCTCTGTGCTCTATTCTGCTCCGTGCTCTACTCTGCTCTGTGCTCTACTCTTCTCTACTCTGCTCTGTGATCTACTCTGTTCTACTCTGCTCCGTGCTCTACTCTGCTCTACTCTGCTCTGTGCTCTATTCTGCTCTACTCTGCTCTGTGCTCTACTCTGCTCTACTCTGCTCTGTGCTTTACTCTGCTCTACTCTGCTCTGTGATCTACTCTGCTCTGTGCTCTATTCTGCTCCGTGCTCTACTCTGCTCTACTCTGCTCTGTGCTCTATTCTGCTCCGTGCTCTACTCTGCTCCGTGCTCTACTCTGCTCTACTCTGCTCTGTGCTCTATTCTGCTCCGTGCTCTACTCTGCTCTGTGCTTTACTCTGCTCTATTCTGCTCCATGCTCTACTCTGCTCCGTGCTCTACACTGCTCTACTCTGCTCCGTGCTCTATTCTGCTCCGTGCTCTATTCTGCTCCGTGCTCTATTCTGCTCCGTGCTCTACTCTACTCTGTCCTACTCTACGCTGCTGTACTCTACACTACTCTGTATTCTGCTCTACTCAAATCAACTCTGCTCTGCTTTATTCTGCTTTGCTCTACTCAGCTCTACTCTACTCTGTTCTACTCTGCTCCATACTCTACTCTGCTCTGTTCTCTACTCTGCTCTGTGCTCTACTCTGCTCTACTCTGCTATACTCTGCTCTACTCTGCTCTGTACTCTATTCTGCTCCGTACTCTACTCTGCTCTACTCTGCTCTGTGCTCTATTCTGCTCCGTGCTCTACTCTGCTCTGTGCTCTACTCTTCTCTACTCTGCTCTGTGATCTACTCTGTTCTACTCTGCTCCGTGCTCTACTCTGCTCTACTCTGCTCTGTGCTCTATTCTGCTCTACTCTGCTCTGTGCTCTACTCTGCTCTACTCTGCTCTGTGCTTTACTCTGCTCTACTCTGCTCTGTGCTTTACTCTGCTCTGTGCTCTATTCTGCTCCGTGCTCTACTCTGCTCTACTCTGCGCTCTATTCTGCTCCGTGCTCTACTCTGCTCCGTGCTCTACTCTGCTCTACTCTGCTCTGTGCTCTATTCTGCTCCGTGCTCTACTCTGCTCTGTGCTTTACTCTGCTCTATTCTGCTCCATGCTCTACTCTGCTCCATGCTCTACTCTGCTCCGTGCTCTACACTGCTCTATTCTGCTCCGTGCTCTACTCTGCTCCGTGCTCTATTCTGCTCCGTGCTCTATTCTGCTCCGTGCTCTACTCTGCTCCGTGCTCTACTCTGCTCTATTCTGCTCTGCTCTACTCTGCTCTACTCTGCTCTGTACTCTATTCTGCTCCGTGCTCTACTCTGCTCTACTCTGCTCTACTCTGCTCTGTACTCTATTCTGCTCTGTGCTCTACTCTGCTCTACTCTGCTCTGTGCTCTATTCTGCTCCGTGCTCTACTCTGCTCTGTGCTCTACTCTTCTCTACTCTGCTCTGTGATCTACTCTGTTCTACTGTGCTCCGCGCTCTACTCTGCTCTGTGCTCTATTCTGCTCTACTCTGCTCTGTGCTCTACTCTGCTCTACTCTGCTCTGTGCTTTACTCTGCTCTACTATGCTCTGTGCTCTACTCTGCTCTGTGCTCTATTCTGCTCCATGCTCTACTCTGCTCTGTGCTCTACTCTGCTCTATTCTGCTCCGTGCTCTACTCTGCTCTGTGCTCTATTCTGCTCCGTGCTCTACTCTGCTCCGTGCTCTACTCTGCTCTACTCTGCTCTGTGCTCTATTCTGCTCCGTGCTCTACTCTGCTCTGTGCTTTACTCTGCTCTATTCTGCTCCATGCTGTACTCTGCTCCGTGCTCTACACTGCTCTATTCTGCTCCGTGCTCTACTCTGCTCCGTGCTCTATTCTGCTCCGTGCTGTACTCTGCTCTATTCTGCTCCGTGCTCTACTCTGCTCTGTGCTTTACTCTGCTCTATTCTGCTCCATGCTCTACTCTGCTCCATGCTCTACTCTGCTCCGTGCTCTACACTGCTCTATTCTGCTCCGTGCTCTACTCTGCTCCGTGCTCTATTCTGCTCTGTGCTCTATTCTGCTCCGTGCTCTACTCTGCTCCGTGCTCTACTCTGCTCTATTCTGCTCTGCTCTACTCTGCTCTACTCTGCTCTGTACTCTATTCTGCTCCGTGCTCTACTCTGCTCTACTCTGCTCTGTGCTCTATTCTGCTCCATGCTCTACTCTGCTCTGTGCTCTACTCTTCTCTACTCTGCTCTGTGATCTACTCTGTTCAACTCTGCTCCGTGCTCTACTCTGCTCTACTCTGCTCTACTCTGCTCTGTACTCTATTCTGCTCTGTGCTCTACTCTGCTCTACTCTGCTCTGTGCTCTATTCTGCTCCGTGCTCTACTCTGCTCTGTGCTCTACTCTTCTCTACTCTGCTCTGTGATCTACTCTGTTCTACTGTGCTCCGCGCTCTACTCTGCTCTGTGCTCTATTCTGCTCTACTCTGCTCTGTGCTCTACTCTGCTCTACTCTGCTCTGTGCTTTACTCTGCTCTACTATGCTCTGTGCTCTACTCTGCTCTGTGCTCTATTCTGCTCCATGCTCTACTCTGCTCTGTGCTCTACTCTGCTCTATTCTGCTCCGTGCTCTACTCTGCTCTGTGCTCTATTCTGCTCCGTGCTCTACTCTGCTCCGTGCTCTACTCTGCTCTACTCTGCTCTGTGCTCTATTCTGCTCCGTGCTCTACTCTGCTCTGTGCTTTACTCTGCTCTATTCTGCGCCATGCTGTACTCTGCTCCGTGCTCTACACTGCTCTATTCTGCTCCGTGCTCTACTCTGCTCCGTGCTCTATTCTGCTCCGTGCTGTACTCTGCTCTATTCTGCTCCGTGCTCTACTCTGCTCCGTGCTCTACTCTGCTCTATTCTGCTCTGTGCTCTACTCTGCTCTACTCTGCTCCGTGCTCTACTCTGCTCTATTCTGCTCCGTGCTCTACTCTGCTCCGTGCTCTACTCTGCTCTACTCTGCTCCGTGCTCTACACTGCTCTACTCTGCTCCGTGCTCTATTCTGCTCCGTGCTCTATTCTGCTCCGTGCTCTATTCTGCTCCGTGCTCTACTCTACTCTGTCCTACTCTACGCTGCTGTACTCTACACTACTCTGTATTCTGCTCTACTCAAATCAACTCTGCTCTGCTTTATTCTGCTTTGCTCTACTCAGCTCTACTCTACTCTGTTCTACTCTGCTCCATACTCTACTCTGCTCTGTGCTCTATTCTGCTCCATGCTCTACTCTGCTCTGTGCTCTACTCTGCTCTATTCTGCTCCGTGCTCTACTCTGCTCTGTGCTCTATTCTGCTCCGTGCTCTACTCTGCTCCGTGCTCTACTCTGCTCTACTCTGCTCTGTGCTCTATTCTGCTCCGTGCTCTACTCTGCTCTGTGCTTTACTCTGCTCTATTCTGCTCCATGCTGTACTCTGCTCCGTGCTCTACACTGCTCTATTCTGCTCCGTGCTCTACTCTGCTCCGTGCTCTATTCTGCTCCGTGCTGTACTCTGCTCTATTCTGCTCCGTGCTCTACTCTGCTCCGTGCTCTACTCTGCTCTATTCTGCTCTGTGCTCTACTCTGCTCTACTCTGCTCCGTGCTCTACTCTGCTCTATTCTGCTCCGTGCTCTACTCTGCTCCGTGCTCTACTCTGCTCTACTCTGCTCCGTGCTCTACACTGCTCTACTCTGCTCCGTGCTCTATTCTGCTCCGTGCTCTATTCTGCTCCGTGCTCTATTCTGCTCCGTGCTCTACTCTACTCTGTCCTACTCTACGCTGCTGTACTCTACACTACTCTGTATTCTGCTCTACTCAAATCAACTCTGCTCTGCTTTATTCTGCTTTGCTCTACTCAGCTCTACTCTACTCTGTTCTACTCTGCTCCATACTCTACTCTGCTCTGTGCTCTACTCTGCTCTGTGCTCTACTCTGCTCTACTCTGCTCTGTGCTCTACTCTGCTCTACTCTGCTATACTCTGCTCTACTCTGCTCTGTACTCTATTCTGCTCCGTACTCTACTCTGCTCTACTCTGCTCTGTGCTCTATTCTGCTCCGTGCTCTACTCTGCTCTGTGCTCTACTCTTCTCTACTCTGCTCTGTGATCTACTCTGTTCTACTCTGCTCCGTGCTCTACTCTGCTCTACTCTGCTCTGTGCTCTATTCTGCTCTACTCTGCTCTGTGCTCTGCTCTGCTCTACTCTGCTCTGTGCTTTACTCTGCTCTACTCTGCTCTGTGCTTTACTCTGCTCTGTGCTCTATTCTGCTCCGTGCTCTACTCTGCTCTACTCTGCGCTCTATTCTGCTCCGTGCTCTACTCTGCTCCGTGCTCTACTCTGCTCTACTCTGCTCTGTGCTCTATTCTGCTCCGTGCTCTACTCTGCTCCGTGCTCTACTCTGCTCTATTCTGCTCCATGCTCTACTCTGCTCCATGCTCTACTCTGCTCCGTGCTCTACACTGCTCTATTCTGCTCCGTGCTCTACTCTGCTCCGTGCTCTATTCTGCTCCGTGCTCTATTCTGCTCCGTGCTCTACTCTGCTCCGTGCTCTACTCTGCTCTATTCTGCTCTGCTCTACTCTGCTCTACTCTGCTCTGTACTCTATTCTGCTCCGTGCTCTACTCTGCTCTACTCTGCTCTGTGCTCTATTCTGCTCCATGCTCTACTCTGCTCTGTGCTCTACTCTTCTCTACTCTGCTCTGTGATCTACTCTGTTCAACTCTGCTCCGTGCTCTACTCTGCTCTACTCTGCTCTACTCTGCTCTGTACTCTATTCTGCTCTGTGCTCTACTCTGCTCTACTCTGCTCTGTGCTCTACTCTGCTCTGTGCTCTACTCTTCTCTACTCTGCTCTGTGATCTACTCTGTTCTACTGTGCTCCGCGCTCTACTCTGCTCTGTGCTCTATTCTGCTCTACTCTGCTCTGTGCTCTACTCTGCTCTACTCTGCTCTGTGCTTTACTCTGCTCTACTCTGCTCTGTGCTCTACTCTGCTCTGTGCTCTATTCTGCTCCATGCTCTACTCTGCTCTGTGCTCTACTCTGCTCTATTCTGCTCCGTGCTCTACTCCGCTCTACTCTGCTCTGTGCTCTATTCTGCTCCGTGCTCTACTCTGCTCCGTGCTCTACTCTGCTCTACTCTGCTCTGTGCTCTATTCTGCTCCGTGCTCTACTCTGCTCTGTGCTTTACTCTGCTCTATTCTGCTCCATGCTGTACTCTGCTCCGTGCTCTACACTGCTCTATTCTGCTCCGTGCTCTACTCTGCACCGTGCTCTATTCTGCTCCGTGCTCTACTCTGCTCTATTCTGCTCCGTGCTCTACTCTGCTCCGTGCTCTACTCTGCTCTATTCTGCTCTGTGCTCTACTCTGCTCTACTCTGCTCCGTGCTCTACTCTGCTCTATTCTGCTCCGTGCTCTACTCTGCTCCGTGCTCTACTCTGCTCTACTCTGCTCCGTGCTCTACTCTGCTCTATTCTGCTCTGTGCTCTACTCTGTTCCGTGCTCTACTCTGCTCTACTCTGCTCCGTGCTCTACTCTGCTCTATTCTGCTCCGTGCTCTACTCTGTTCTACTCTGCTCCGTGCTCTACTCTGCTCTACTCTGCTCCGTGCTCTACTCTGCTCTATTCTGCTCCGTGCTCTACTCTGCTCCGTGCTCTACTCTGCTCTTTTCTGCTCCGTGCTCTACTCTGCTCTCTGCTCTACTCTCCTCTGTGCTCTACTCTGCTCTTTGCTCTACTATGCTCGGTGCCCTACTCTTCTCTACTCTGCTCTTTGCTCTACTATGCTCGGTGCCCTACTCTTCTCTACTCTGCTCTTTGCTCTACTATGCTCGGTGCCCTACTCTTCTCTACTCTGCTCTGTGATCTACTCTCCTCTGTGCCCTACTCTTCTCTACTCGGCTCTGTGCTCTACTTTGCTCTACTACAGTGTTGTAATGGAGACCAGGCCATGTCTGACTGATGCTCTACTACAGTGTTGTAATGGAGACCAGGCCATGTCTGACTGATGCTCTACTACAGTGTTGTAATGGAGAAAAGGAGAAGGCCGATGGAACAGCGGTTAGAATGGCTGACTGAGCCCCCCCCCCCCCCCCTCTCATATACACACACACCAACTAAAGCAGAGCCCTGCTTTCAGCCAATGCCTGCCTCTCTCTGCCTGCCTCTCTCGGCCAAGGAGCCTTAGTTAAAACTGGGACACAGCGAGACACACACAGCCAGCTCCCCCCCCCCCCCCCCCCCCCCACACACACAGTAACGTGTATTCCCTCAGTAATGCAACCATGTCGTCTCTCTCTCTCTCTGCTCAATGGCGTAAAAGCGGTGTGTGTCTCATGACAAAGCAGGAAGGTAACACAGGGACTGTTTTTCCTTTAGAGAATAAAGGAATCAGGGCGCTGAAGTAGGACAGCTAAATATACTCACACACACACACACACACACAGACACACACACACACAGACACACACACACACAGACACACACACAGACACACACACACACACAGACACACACAGACACACACACACACACACACACACACACACACACACACACACACACACACACACACACACACACACACACACACACACACAGACACAAAGACACTCACACACACACACACACACAGACAAACACACACACACACACACACAGACACACACACAGGTGTAGGGGCGCGGGCACACACACACCCTCTCAATCACAACCTCTAACAAACACACACAGGTACACACATACACTCAAAATAAACTGTTATTCATGACACCAATGTAAATGTAGCACGGTTAGCATGGTGCTAGTGGTAGGGTTAGCATGGTGCTAGTGATAGGGTTAGCATGGTGCTAGTGATAGGTTTAGCATGGTGCTAGTGATAGGGTTAGCATGGTGCTAGTGATAGGGTTAGCATGGTGCTAGTGATAGGATTAGCATGGTGCTAGTGATAGGGTTAGCATGGTGCTAGTGATAGGGTTAGCATGGTGCTAGTGATAGGATTAGCATGGTGCTAGTGATAGGGTTAGCATGGTGCTAGTGATAGGGTTAGCATGGTGCTAGTGATAGGGTTAGCATGGTGCTAGTGATAGGGTTAGCATGGTGCTAGTGATAGGGTTAGCATGGTGCTAGTGATAGGGTTAGCATGGTGCTAGTGATAGGTTTAGCATGGTGCTAGTGATAGGGTTAGCATGGTGCTAGTGATAGGGTTAGCATGGTGCTAGTGATAGGGTTCGCACGGTGCTAGTGATAGGTTTAGCATGGTGCTAGTGATAGGGTTAGCATGGTGCTAGTGATAGGGTTAGCATGGTGCTAGTGATAGGGTTAGCATGGTGCTAGTGATAGGGTTAGCACGGTGCTAGTGATAGGTTTAGCATGGTGCTAGTGGTAGGGTTAGCACGGTGCTAGTGATAGGGTTAGCACGGTGCTAGTGATAGGGTTAGCATGGTGCTAGTGATAGGTTTAGCATGGTGCTAGTGGTAGGGTTAGCACGGTGCTAGTGATAGGGTTAGCATGGTGCTAGTGGTAGGGTTAGCACGGTGCTAGTGATAGGTTTAGCATGGTGCTAGTGGTAGGGTTAGCATGGTGCTAGTGATAGGGTTAGCATGGTGCTAGTGATAGGGTTAGCATGGTGCTAGTGATAGGATTAGCATGGTGCTAGTGATAGGGTTAGCATGGTGCTAGTGATAGGTTTAGCATGGTGCTAGTGATAGGGTTAGCATGGTGCTAGTGATAGGGTTAGCATGGTGCTAGTGATAGGTTTAGCATGGTGCTAGTGATAGGGTTAGCATGGTGCTAGTGATAGGGTTAGCATGGTGCTAGTGATAGGTTTAGCATGGTGCTAGTGATAGGGTTAGCATGGTGCTAGTGATAGGGTTAGCATGGTGCTAGTGATAGGGTTAGCATGGTGCTAGTGATAGGGTTAGCATGGTGCTAGTGGTAGGATTAGCATGGTGCTAGTGATAGGGTTAGCATGGTGCTAGTGATAGGGTTAGCATGGTGCTAGTGATAGGGTTAGCATGGTGCTAGTGGTAGGATTAGCATGGTGCTAGTGATAGGTTTAGCATGGTGCTAGTGATAGGGTTAGCATGGTGCTAGTGATAGGGTTCGCACGGTGCTAGTGGTAGGGTTAGCATGGTGCTAGTGATAGGTTTAGCATGGTGCTAGTGGTAGGGTTAGCATGGTGCTAGTGATAGGTTTAGCATGGTGCTAGTGATAGGGTTAGCATGGTGCTGGTGGTAGGGTTAGCATGGTGCTAGTGGTAGGGTTAGCATGGAGCTAGAGATGGGATTAGCATGGTTCTAACCAACCCTCTCTCTCTCCCTCTCCCTCCCCTCCCCTCTCTCTCTCTGCAGTTTGTTCCCAGTTCTCCAGGGGTGTTTATGCCATCTTTGGTTTCTATGACAAGAAGAGTGTGAACACCATCACGTCTTTCTGTGAGACCCTCCACGTGTCCTTCATCACACCGTCCTTCCCTGCTGATGGACTCAATCAGTTTGTCCTTCAGATGAGACCCGACATCAAGGGACCTCTGGTCAGCTTAGTGGAGTATTACAAGTGGGACAAGTTCGCCTACCTCTATGACAGTGACAGGGGTGAGTCTGCTACCTATACATCTATTCATACAGGGCATTCAGAAAGTATTCAGACCCTTTGACTTTTTACACATTTTGTTACGGCTTATTATAAAATGGACTAAATTGGTTTTCCCCCCATCAAACTATACACAATACCCCATAATGACACAATACCCCATAATGACACAATACCCCATAATGACACAATACCCCATAATGACTCAATACCCCATAATGACACAACACCCCATAATGACACAATACCCCATAATCACACAATACCCCATAATGACACAATACCCCATAATGACACAACACCCCATAATGACACAATACCCCATAATGACTCAATACCCCATAATGACACAATACCCCATAATGACACAATACCCCATAATGACACAATACCCCATAATGACACAATACCCCATAATGACTCAATACCCCATAATGACACAATACCCCATAATGACACAATACCCCATAATGACACAATACCCCATAATGACACAATACCCCATAATGACACAATACCCCATAATGACACAACACCCCATAATGACACAATACCCCATAATGACACAATACCCCATAATGGCACAATACCCCATAATGACACAATACCCCATAATGACACAATACCCCATAATGACACAATACCCCATAATGACACAATACCCCATAATGTTTGCAAATTTATTACAAATACAAACTCAAATATCAGATGTACATAACTATTCAGACCGTTTACTCAGTACTTTGTTGAAGAACCTTTGGCAGCCTTGAGTCTCCTTGGGTATGATGCTATATAAGCAAATACACCTGTATTTGGGGAGTTACTCCCATTCTTCTCTGCAGATCCTCTCAAGCTCTGTCAGGTTGGATGGGGAGTGTCGCTGCACAGCTATTTTCAGGTCTCTCCAGAGATGTTAGATCGAGTTCTGGGCTCTGGCTGGGCCACTCAAGGACATTCAGAGACTTGTCCCGAAGCCACTCCTGCATTGTCTTGGCTGTGTGCTTAGGGTTGTTGTCCTGTTGGAAGTTGAACCATCACCCTAGTCTGAGGTCCTGAGCACTCTGGAGCAGGTTTTCATCAAGGATCTCTCTGTACTTGGCTCCGTTCATCTTTCCCTCGATCCTAACTAGTCTCCCAGTCCCTGCCACTGAAAAACATCCCCACAGCATGATGCTGCCACTGTAGGGATGGTGCCAGGTTTTCTCCAGACGTGACGCTTGGCATTCAGGCCAAAGAGTTCAATCTTGGTTTCATCAGACAAGAGAATCTTGTTTCTCACGGTCTGAGAGTCCTTTATCTCACACAACGGTAGTGGGTAGCCAGGCGGCCAGCTCTAGGAAGAGTCTTGGTGGTTCCAAACTTCTTCCATTTAAGAAAGATGGAGGCCAATGTGTTCTTGGGGACCTTCAATGCTGCAGAAATGTTTTGGTACCCTTCCCAAGATCTGTGCATCGACACAATCCTGTCTCGGAGCTCTACGGACGATTCCTTCGACCTCATGGCTTGGTTTTTGCTCTGACATGCACTGTCAACTGTGGTACCTTATATAGACAGGTGTGTGCCTTTCCAAATCATGTCCAATCAATGGAATTTACCACAGGTTGATTCCAATCCAGTTGTAGAAACATCTCAAGCATGATGGAAACAGGATGCACCTGAGCTCAATTTCGAGTCTGAGAGCAAAGGTTCTGGATACATATGTAAATCAGGTAAACCTGTTTTCACACATAAACAGAAGTTTACATACACAAAGCTGCCTTTAAACAGCTTGGAATATTCCAGACAATGATGTCATGGCTTTAGATGCTTCTGATAGGCTAATTGACATCATTTGAGTCAATTGGAGATGTATTTCAAGGCCTATCTTCAAACGCAGTACCTCTTTGCTTGACACCATGGGAAAATCCAAATAAATCAGCCAAGACCTCAGAAAAGAAATTGTAAACCTCCACAACTCTGGTTCATCCATGGGAGCAATTTCCAAACGCCTGAAGGTACCACGTTCATCTGTACAAACAATAGTACGCAAGTATAAACACCATAGGACCACGCAGCCGTCATACCGCTCAGGAAGGAGACGCGTTCTGTCTCCTAGAGATTAACGTATTTTGGTGCAAAAAGCACTTTTTTTAAACCTACAGGAGGGTATCTCCAGGAACAGGGTAGGAGTTAAAACCTACAGGAGGGTATCTCCAGGAACAGGGTTGGAGTTAAAACCTACAGTATGGTATCTCTCCAGGAACAGGGTTGGAGTTAAAACCTACAGGATGGTATCTCTCCAGGAACAGGGTTGGAGTTAAAACCTACAGGAGGGTATCTCCAGGAACAGGGTTGGAGTTAAAACCTACAGGAGGGTATCTCCAGGAACAGGGTTGGAGTTAAAACCTACAGGATGGTATCTCTCCAGGAACAGGGTTGGAGTTAAAACCTACAGGAGGGTATCTCCAGGAACAGGGTTGGAGTTAAAACCTACAGGAGGGTCTCTCTCCAGGAACAGGGTTGGAGTTTAACCTTACAGGAGGGTATCTCTCCAGGAACAGGGTTGGAGTTAAAGAGGGAGGGTGCAACTCAATATTATATATACATACCAACTCAGTGGCCTTGTGGTTAAAGTGTCTGCCCTGACATTGAAAGGTTGGGTGTTTGGTATGAATAGACTCTAAAAGTGACCTGATGCCTCTGCTTGGCACTCAGCATTAAGGAGATAGATAGGTGGTAAGGCCCTGAGGTAAACTAGCCTCCTGTCCAGGGGATGTACTGAGGAGATAGATAGGTGGTAAGGCCCTGAGGTAAACTAGCCTCCTGTCCAGGGGATGTACTGAGGAGATAGATAGGTGGTAAGGCCCTGAGGTAAATTAGCCTCCTGTCCAGGGGATGTACTGAGGAGATAGATAGGTGGTAAGGCCCTGAGATAAACTAGCCTCCTGTCCAGGGGATGTACTGAGGAGATAGATAGGTGGTAAGGCCCTGAGGTAAATTAGCCTCCTGTCCAGGGGGTGTCCTGTACATCAAGCTGTCTCACTACAGAAACAGGAGATAGACTAGTGTCCTGTCCAAGGGGTGTACTGGTACATCAAGCTGTCTCACTACAGAAACAGGAGATAGACTAGTGTCCTGTCCAGGGGGTGTCCTGTACATCAAGCTGTCTCACTACAGAAACAGGAGATAGACTAGTGTCCTGTCCAGGGGGTGTCCTGTACATCAAGCTGTCTCACTACAGAAACAGGATATAGACTAGTGTCCTGTCCAGGGGGTGTCCTGTACATCAAGCTGTCTCACTACAGAAACAGCAGATAGACTAGTGTCCTGTCCAGGGGGTGTCCTGTACATCAAGCTGTCTCACTACAGAAACAGGAGATAGACTAGTGTCCTGTCCAGGGGGTGTACTGGTACATCAAGCTGTCTCACTACAGAAACAGGAGATAGACTAGTGTCCTGTCCAGGGGGTGTCCTGTACATCAAGCTGTCTCACTACAGAAACAGGAGATAGACTAGTGTCCTGTCCAGGGGGTGTACTGGTACATCAAGCTGTCTCACTACAGAAACAGGAGATAGACTAGTGTCCTGTCCAGGTGGTGTCCTGTACATCAAGCTGTCTCACTACAGAAACAGGAGATAGACTAGTGTCCTGTCCAGGGGGTGTCCTGTACATCAAGCTGTCTCACTACAGAAACAGCAGATAGACTAGTGTCCTGTCCAGGGGGTGTCCTGTACATCAAGCTGTCTCACTACAGAAACAGGAGATAGACTAGTGTCCTGTCCAGGGGGTGTACTGGTACATCAAGCTGTCTCACTACAGAAACAGGAGATAGACTAGTGTCCTGTCCAGGGGGTGTCCTGTACATCAAGCTGTCTCACTACAGAAACAGGAGATAGACTAGTGTCCTGTCCAGGGGGTGTCCTGTACATCAAGCTGTCTCACTACAGAAACAGGAGATAGACTAGTGTCCTGTCCAGGGGGTGTCCTGTACATCAAGTACTGTACACCCCCTTTTGCCCTCACCACAGTCTCAATTCGTTGGGACATGGACTCTACAAAATGTTGTTCCACAGGGACGCATGTTGGCTCCAATGCTTCCTACAGTCTCCTCCAGTCTCCTACTGTCTCCTCCTAGACTCCTACAGAGTCCTACAGCGTCCTAGAGTCTCCTACTGTCTCCTCCTAGACTCCTACAGAGTCCTACAGCGTCCTAGAGTCTCCTACTGTCTCCTCCTAGACTCCTAAAGAATCCTACAGTCTCCTACAGTCTGCAACAGACTCCTGCAGTCTCCTACTGTCTCCTCCTAGACTCCTACAGTCTGATACAGTCTCCTAGACTCCTACAGTTTCCTACAGTCTCCTCCAGTCTCCTACAGTTTCCTACAGTCCTCTAGACTCATACAGTCTCCTCCAATCTCTTTCAGTCTCCTACCGTTTCCTACAGTTTCCTACAGTCTCCTAGACTCCTACAGTCTCATCCAGTCTTATCCAGTCTCCTACAGTCTCCTCCAGTCTCCTACAGTCTCCTCCAGTCTCCTTCAGTCTCATAGACTCCTACAGTCTCCTACAGTCTCCTACAGACAGTTTCCTCCAGTCTCCTAGACTCCTACAGTCCCCTACAGTCTCATACAGACAGTCTCCTCCAGTCTCCTAGACTCCTCCAGTCTCCTCCAGTCTCCTACAGACAGTCTCCTCCAGTCTCCTCCAGTCTCCTACAGACTCCTACAGTCTCCTCCAGTCTCCTACAGTCTCCTACAGTCTCCTACAGTCTCCTATACTCCTACAGTCTCCTACAGTCTCCTACAGACAGTCTCCTCCAGTCTCCTAGACTCCTCCAGTCTCCTCCAGTCTCCTACAGTGTCCTACAGACTCCTACAGTCTCCTCCAGTCTCCCAGACACCTACAGTCTCCTACAGACTCCTACAGTCTCCTCCAGTCTTCCAGACACCTACAGTTTCCTACAGTCTCCTAGACTCCTACAGTCTCCTCCAGTCTCCTAGACTCCTACAGTCTCCTCCAGTCTCCTACAGACAGTCTCCTCCAGTCTCCTCCAGTGTCCTACAGACTCCTACAGTCTCCTCCAGTCTCCCAGACACCTACAGTCTCCTACAGTCTCCTCCAGTCTCCCAGACACCTACAGTCTCCTAGACTCCTACAGTCTCCTACAGTCACCTACAGTTGTATCAAGTTAGCTGGATGTCCTTTGGATACACACAGGAAATTGTTGAGCATGGAAAACCCAGCAGCGTTGCAGTTCTTGACACAAATCGGTGCACCTGGCACCTACTACCATACTACTACCATACTACTACCATACTACTACCATACTACTACCATACTCCTACCATACTACTACCACACTCCTACCATACTACTACCATACTACTACCATACTACTACCATACTCCTACCATACTACTACCATACTACTACCATACTCCTACCATACTACTAACATGCTACTACCATACTACTACCATACTACTACCATACTACTACCATACTACTGCCATACTACTACCATACTCCTACCATACTACTACCATACTACTACCATGCTACTACCATACTACTACCATACTACTACCATACTCCTACCATACTACTACCATACTCCTACCATACTACTACCATACTACTACCATACTCCTACCATACTACTACCATACTACTACCATACTCCTACCATACTACTACCATGCTACTACCATACTACTACCATACTACTACCATACTACTACCATACTACTACCATACTCCTACCATACTACTACCATACTACTACCATACTACTACCATACTCCTACCATACTACCACCATACTCCTACCATACTACTACCATACTGCTACCATACTACTACCATACTACTACCATACTCCTACCATACTCCTACCATACTCCTACCATACTACTACCATACTACTACCATACTCCTACCATACTACTACCATACTCCTACCATACTACTACCATACTCCTACCATACTACTACCATACTACTACCATGCTACTACCATACTACTACCATACTCCTACCATACTACTACCATACTACTACCATACTACAACCATACTACAACCATACTACTACCATACTACTACCATACTCTGTTCAAAGGAACTTAAATATTTTGTTTTGCCCATTCGTCCTCTGAATGGCACAGTTACACAATCCATGTCTATTTCTAATGTCTGGTTTACTCAGTCAAACATACAGTATAGTGCAGACCTAACATTAAGGGGACTGTAGTATGGAGACTAGTCTATCTCCTTCTACACCTGCATTGCTTGCTGTTTGGGGTTTCAGGCTGCGTTTCTGTACAGCACTTCGTGACATCGGCTGATGTAAAAAGGGCTTTAAAATTATTTTTTTTAACCTTTATTTTACTAGGCAAGTCAGTTAAGAACAAATTCTTATTTTCAATGACAGCCGAGGAACAGTGAGTTAACTGCCTGTTCAGGGGCAGAACGACAGATTTGTACCTTGTCAGCTTGGGGAGTCGAACATGCAACCTTTCGGTTACTAGTCCAAAGCTCTAACCACTAGAGCGTTGTCGCCCCAAATAAATGTGATTGATTGATTGTCCTACATCTAGGACAGTGACAGGGGAGTCTGTTGATCAGATGTCCTGTGTCTGTAGACAGAATAGACACTAATAGAATAGATACTTTATTGGCCATTTGGTTAGAACAGAAATTAGTCTCATGCCTTTTTCCCAAAGCCCAGACACACATGTTGAGAAGCACAGGATAAGCTGCGGTGCAGTGCCCCTGGATGGAGAGCTATTATTACAGCCTTGATCAAGGGCACAACGGTAGTGGGTAGTAGTAGGGAGCCAGTTCAGGACACAACGGTAGTGGGTAGTAGTAGGGAGCCAGTTCAGGACACAACGGTAGTGGGTAGTAGTAGGGAGCCAGTTCAGGACACAACGGTAGTGGGTAGTAGTAGGGAGCCAGTTCAGGACACAACGGTAGTGGGTAGTAGTAGGGAGCCAGTTCAGGACACAACGGTAGTGGGTAGTAGTAGGGAGCCAGTTCAGGACACAACGGTAGTGGGTAGTAGTAGGGAGCCAGTTCAGGACACAACGGTAGTGGGTAGTAGTAGGGAGCCAGTTCAGGACACAACGGTAGTGGGTAGTAGTAGGGAGCCAGTTCAGGACACAACGGTAGTGGGTAGTAGTAGGGAGCCAGTTCAGGACACAACGGTAGTGGGTAGTAGTAGGGAGCCAGTTCAGGACACAACGGTAGTGGGTAGTAGTAGGGAGCCAGTTCAGGACACAACGGTAGTGGGTAGTAGTAGGGAGCCAGTTCAGGACACAACGTTAGTAGGTAGTAGTAGGGAGCCAGTTCAGGACACAACGGTAGTGGGTAGTAGTAGGGAGCCAGTTCAGGACACAACGGTAGTGGGTAGTAGTAGGGAGCCAGTTCAGGACACAACGGTAGTGGGTAGTAGTAGGGAGCCAGTTCAGGACACAACGGTAGTGGGTAGTAGTAGGGAGCCAGTTCAGGACACAACGGTAGTGGGTAGTAGTAGGGAGCCAGTTCAGTACACAACGGTAGTGGGTAGTAGTAGGGAGCCAGTTCAGGACACAACGGTAGTGGGTAGTAGTAGGGAGCCAGTTCAGGACACAACGGTAGTGGGTAGTAGTAGGGAGCCAGTTCAGGACACAACGGTAGTGGGTAGTAGTAGGGAGCCAGTTCAGGACACAACGGTAGTGGGTAGTAGTAGGGAGCCAGTTCAGGACACAACGTTAGTAGGTAGTAGTAGGGAGCCAGTTCAGGACACAACGGTAGTGGGTAGTAGTAGGGAGCCAGTTCAGGGCACAACGGTAGTGGGTAGTAGTAGGGAGCCAGTTCAGGACACAACGGTAGTGGGTAGTAGTAGGGAGCCAGTTCAGAACACAACGGTAGTGGGTAGTAGTAGGGAGCCAGTTCAGGACACAACGGTAGTGGGTAGTAGTAGGGAGCCAGTTCAGGACACAACGGTAGTGGGTAGTAGTAGGGAGCCAGTTCAGGACACAACGGTAGTGGGTAGTAGTAGGGAGCCAGTTCAGGACACAACGGTAGTGGGTAGTAGTAGGGAGCCAGTTCAGGACACAACGGTAGTGGGTAGTAGTAGGGAGCCAGTTCAGGACACAACGGTAGTGGGTAGTAGTAGGGAGCCAGTTCAGTACACAACGGTAGTGGGTAGTAGTAGGGAGCCAGTTCAGGACACAACGGTAGTGGGTAGTAGTAGGGAGCCAGTTCAGGACACAACGGTAGTGGGTAGTAGTAGGGAGCCAGTTCAGGACACAACGGTAGTGGGTAGTAGTAGGGAGCCAGTTCAGGACACAAGGGTAGTGGGTAGTAGTAGGGAGCCAGTTCAGGACACAACGGTAGTGGGTAGTAGTAGGGAGCCAGTTCAGGACACAACGGTAGTGGGTAGTAGTAGGGAGCCAGTTCAGTACACAACGGTAGTGGGTAGTAGTAGGGAGCCAGTTCAGGACACAACGGTAGTGGGTAGTAGTAGGGAGCCAGTTCAGGACACAACGGTAGTGGGTAGTAGTAGGGAGCCAGTTCAGGACACAACGGTAGTGGGTAGTAGTAGGGAGCCAGTTCAGGGTACAACGGTAGTGGGTAGTAGTAGGGAGCCAGTTCAGGACACAACGGTAGTGGGTAGTAGTAGGGAGCCAGTTCAGGGTACAACGGTAGTGGGTAGTAGTAGGGAGCCAGTTCAGTACACAACGGTAGTGGGTAGTACTAGGGAGCCAGTTCAGTACACAACGGTAGTGGGTAGTAGTAGGGAGCCAGTTCAGGACACAACGGTAGTGGGTAGTAGTAGGGAGCCAGTTCAGGGTACAACGGTAGTGGGTAGTAGTAGGGAGCCAGTTCAGGGTACAACGGTAGTGGGTAGTAGTAGGGAGCCAGTTCAGGACACAATGTTAGTAGGTAGTAGTAGGGAGCCAGTTCAGGGCACAACGGTAGTGGGTAGTAGTAGGGAGCCAGTTCAGTACACAACGGTAGTGGGTAGTAGTAGGGAGCCAGTTCAGGACACAACGGTAGTGGGTAGTAGTAGGGAGCCAGTTCAGGACACAACGGTAGTGGGTAGTAGTAGGGAGCCAGTTCAGGCGGCAAGGGACTTGAACCAATAACCTCTAACCTCTGGGCTGCCAACCGTGTGTGTGTAGTTCTGTCTAACCCCTAACCCCAGTTACCTTTCTATCCTACCATAACCCTAACCCCAGTTACCTTTCTAACCTACCATGACCCTAACCCCAGTTACCTTTCGAACCTACCATGACCCTAGCCCCTAACCCCAGTTACCTTTCTAACCTACCATGACCCTAGCCCCTAACCCCAGTTACCTTTCTATCCTACCATGACCCTAACCCCAGTTACCTTTCTAACCTACCATGACCCCAGTTACCTTTCTATCCTACCATGACCCTAGCCCCAGTTACCTTTCTATCCTACCATGACCCTAGCCCCAGTTACCTTTCAATCCTACCATGACCCTAACCCCAGTTACCTTTCTATCCTACCATGACCCTAGCCCCAGTTACCTTTCTATCCTACCATGACCCTAGCCCCAGTTACCTTTCTAACCTACCATGACCCTAACCCCAGTTACCTTTCCATCCTACCATGACCCTAGCCCCAGTTACCTTTCTAACCTGCTGTGTGTCTATATATGTGTATGTGTAGGTCTGTCCACCCTGCAAGTGATCCTGGATACAGCAGCAGAGAGGAAGTGGATTGTAACAGCCATCAACGTAGGCAACCTGAAGGATGAGAGGAAGGACGAGGCATATCGCTCCATGTTCCAAGACCTGGAGATACGAAAGGAGAGGAGAGTCATTCTGGACTGTGAACAAGACAAGGTTAAAGACATCATGGACCAGGTTGGTCTGTCTGTCTGTCTCTGTCTGTCTGTCTGTCTGTCTGTCTGTCTGTCTGTCTGTCTGTCTGTCTGTCTGTCTGTCTGTCTGTCTGTCTGTCTGTCTGTCTGTCTGTCTGTCTGTCTGTCTGTCTGTCTGTCTGTCTGTCTGTCTGTCTGTCTGTCTGTCTGTCTGTCTGTGTCTAGACTGTGAACAAGACAAGGTTAAAGACATCATGGACCAGGTTGGTCTGTCTGACTGTCTGTCTGTCTGTGTCTAGATTGTGAACAAGACAAGGTTAAAGACATCATGGACCAGGTTGGTCTGTCTGACTGTCTGTCTGTCTGTGTCTAGATTGTGAACAAGACAAGGTTAAAAGTCTAACAGGCTGACTACACCTCTCGCGTCGGGGGGTGAAGTGACTATGCATAGATTGTTCAGCAGGCTTATGGCTTGTGGGTAGAAACTGTTAAGGAGCCTTTTGGTCCTAGACTTGGCGCACCGGTACCGCTTGCCGTGCGGTAGCAGAGAAAACAGTCTAGGACTGTTGACTGGAGTCTCTGACAATTGTATGGGCTTTCCTCTGACACCGCCTATTATATAGGTCCTGGATGGCAGGAAGCTTGGCCCCAGTGATGTACTGGGCTGTACGCACTACCCTCTGTAGCACCTTACGGTCAGATGCCGAGCAGTTTCCATACCAGGCGGTGATGCAACCGGTCAGGGTGCTCTCGATGGTGCAGCTGTAGAACCTTTTGAGGATCTGGGGACCCATGTCAAATCTTTTCAGTCTCCTGGGGGAGAAAAGGTTTTGTTGTGCCCTCTTCATGACTGTTTTGGTGTGTTTGGACCATGATAGTTCGTTGGTGATGTGGACACCAAGGAACTTGAAACTCTCAACCCGCTCCACTTCAGCCCCGTTGATGTTAATGGGGGCCTGTTCGGCCTGCCTTTTCCTGTAGTCCACGATCAGCTCCTTTGTCTTGCTCACATTGAGGGAGTGGTTGTTGTCCTGGCACCACACTGCCAGATCTCTGATCTCCTCCCTATAGGCTGTGTCATCGTTGTCGGTGATCAGGCCTACCACTGTTGTGTCGTCAGCAAACTTAATGAGGGTGTTGGAGTCATGTTTGTCCAGGCAGTCGTGGGTGGACAGGGAGTACAGGAGGGGACTAAGTACACACCCCTGAGGGGCACCATTGTTGAGGATCAGCGTGGCAGATGTATTGTTGCCTAGTCTTACCACCTGGGGGAGGTCCATCAGGAAATCCAGGATCCAGTTGTTTAGTCCCATTGTCCTTAGATTAGTGATGAGCTTCGTGGGCACTATGGTATTGAAACCTGAGCTGTAGTCAATGAACAGCATTCTCACATAGGTGTTCTTTTTGTCCAGGTGGGAAAGGGCAGTGTGGAGTGCGATTGAGATTGCGTCATCTGTGGATCTGTTGGAGCGGTATGCGAATTGGAGTGGGTCTAGAATATCCGGGATGATGGTGTGGATGTGAGCCATGACCAGCCTTTCAAAGCACTTCATGGCTACCGACGTGAGTGCTATGGGTCTGTTGTCATTTAGGCAGGCTGCCTTTGTATTCTTGGGCAGAAGGACTGTGGTGGTCTGCTTGAAACATGTTGGTATTACAGACTCATTCAGGGACATGTTGAAAATGTCAGTGAAGACACCTGCCAGTGGGTCTGCGCATGCTTTGAGTACACGTCCTGACAATCCATCTGGCCCCGAGGCTTTGTGAATGTTGACCTGTTTAAAGGTCTTCCTCACATCAGCTACCGAGTGCGTTATCACACAGTCATCCAGAACAGCTGGTGCTCTTTTTTAGTCTGTAATAGTTTGCTGCCACATCTGACGAGCATCAGAGCCGGTGTAGTAGGATTCAATCTTAATCCTGTATTGACGCGTTGCTTGTTTGATGGTTCGTCAGGATTTCTTATAGGCGTCTGGATTAGTGTCCCGCTCCTTGAAAGCGGCAGCTCTAGCCTTTAGCTCGATGTGGATGTTGCCTGTAATCCATGGGTTCTGGTTGGGATATGTACCTCAAGAGGCTGAAGAAATTTGGCTTGTCGTACCAGGCTGTGATACAGCCCGACAGGCTGACATTTACTCCTGAGGTGCTGACTTGCTGCACCCTCGACAACTACTGTGATTATTATTATTTGACCATGCTGGTTATTTATGAACATTTGAACATCTTGGCCATGTTCTGTTATCATCTGCACCCGGCACAGCCAGAAGAGGACTGGCCACCCCACATAGCCTGGTTCCTCTCTAGGTTTCTTCCTAGGTTCTGGCCTTTCTAAGGAGTTTTTCCTAGCCACCGTGCTTCTACACCTGCATTGCTTGCTGTTGGGGTTTTAGCCTGGGTTTCTGTACAGCACTTTGTGACATTGGCTGATGTAAGAAGGGCTTTATAAATACATTTGATTGATTGACTACCTGTTCACCCCGCCACCATCCAGGAGGTGAGGTCAGTACAGGTGCATCAAAGCTGGGACTGAGGGACTGAAAAACAGCTTCTATCTCAAGGCCATCAGACTGCTAAACAGCCATCACTAACTCAGAAAGACTGCTGCCTACATTGAGGCCCGATCACTGGCCACTTTAAGGGTTAATTCCACACGGTCAAGGTTAGGCTTGCACAGATCGGGAGGACCTCAGGAACGTTCCTGTCGTTGAATTGTGCCACTGTCACCCAAAAGCACCTCAAATGTAGGTCAGGCTTCATTTTGGGCCTTGTGCTAAGACTTTTCTGGATGTCAATATCTTACCCCCAAAACGTCAGAGACAGCTGCTCTCCGCGTATGTGGCTCTTTATATGCCCCCCCAACTATAATCTGGAAATATATTACATTCATACACATTGATACAGAACATTACCTAGATGGAATTTGCAAGTCTTCCAAAAAGGCCAAAAAAAACAGAGAAAAATCAGGTTTTCTAATATGTACCGGTTCATGAGGGTTGCCTAATCACACACGAAATCTTTGAAAGATGTGCCTTTTTAACTCTTCGAAACAGCCCCTATGGCTGTCACAGGAAGCCCCTATGGCTGTCACAGGAAGCCCCTATGGCAGGAAGCCCCTATGGCAGGAAGACCCTATGGCAGGAAGACCCTATGGCAGGAAGAGCCTATGGCTGTCACAGGAAGCCCCTATGGCAGGAAGCCCCTATGGCTGTCACAGGAAGCCCCTATGGCAGGAAGCCCCTATGGCAGGAAGCCCCTATGGCTGTCACAGGAAGCCCCTATGGCTGTCACAGGAAGCCCCTATGGCAGGAAGCCCCTATGGCAGGAAGCCCCTATGGCAGGAAGCCCCTATGGCTGTCACAGGAAGCCCCTATGGCAGGAAGCCCCTATGGCAGGAAGCCCCTATGGCTGTCACAGGAAGCCCCTATGGCAGGAAGACCCTATGGCAGGAAGACCCTATGGCAGGAAGACCCTATTCACAGGAAGCTGAAAGTAAACACATATCCTCATTGGGCAGAATCCTGAGTTTCAAGTCTTTACGTTAAGAACTGACTGATTTACAGAGGGTTGAATGCAGGGTTTTTCACTAACTGTAGGCTATGATATCCAAACCACTTTTAGGGTGAATTTAAACAACGCCACTTTAAATAATGCCACTTTAATCATGTTTGCATATCTTACATTACATTACTTACATATGTTTAGTGGGGAGAACAAGTATTTGATACACTGCCGATTTGCAGGTTTTCCTACTTACAAAGCATGTAGAGGTCTGTAAAATTCATCATAGGTACACTTCAACTGTGAGAGACGGAATCTAAAACAAAAATCCAGAAAATCACATTGTATGATTTTTAAGTAATTAATTTGCATTTTATTACATGACATAAGTATATGACCACCTACCAACCAGTAAGAATTCCAGCTCTCACAGACCTGTTAGTTTTTCTTTAAGAAGCACTCCTGTTCTCCACTCTGCACCTGTTTGAACTGATGTCCTATATTGGGTTCTATTGGGATCCATTGGGTTCTATTGGGATCCATTGGGTTCTATTGGGATCCATTGGGTTCTATAGGGATCCATTGGGTTCTATAGGTATCCATTGGGTTCTATAGGGATCCATTGGGTTCTATTGGGATCCATTGGGTTCTATAGGGATCCATTGGGTTCTATTGGGATCCATTGGGTTCTATAGGGATCCATTGGGTTCTATTGGATCCATTGGGTTCTATAGGGATCCATTGGATTCTATTGGGATCCATTGGGTTCTATTGGGATCCATTGGGTTCTATAGGGATCCATTGAGTTCTATTGAGATCCATTGAGTTCTATAGGGATCCATTGAGTTCTATTGGTATCCATTGGGTTCTAATGGGATCCATTGGATTCTATTGGGATCCATTGAGTACTGTTGGAATCCATTCAATTATATTGGGATCAATTTAGTTCTCTTGGGATCCATTGAGTTCTATTGAATATTGTCTGTTGACTGTATTAGGTACAGTATAAGGTAAGGGTATTTGTGACATTGTTTTACGATAGAGTATATTGATTGATATTCCTGAATAATCGTTTCTGAAATGGTAAATGTGTGCTTTAATCCATTTCATAGGTAATGTACAAAACGGCTGTGTTTATCCCTTCCTAATATGGTATTGTTTTATATAATATTGTTTTACATTATATTGTTTTTGTGTTCCTGCAGGTCATCACCATTGGCCGACATGTTAAAGGATACCATTACATCATCGCTAACCTGGTATGATACCTGCTACCTCTCATATTTCATATAACTTGTACTGACATCACACATAGCCTGGTACTAACCTGGTATGATCCCTGGTACTAACCTGGTATGATACCTGGTACTAACCTGGTATGATACCTGGTACTAACATGGTGTGATCCCTGGTACTAACCTGGTATGATCCCTGGTACTAACCTGGTATGATATCTGGTACTAACCTGGTATGATCCCTGGTACTAACCTGGTATGATCCCTGGTACTAACCTGGTATGATACCTGGTACTAACCTGGTATGATACCTGGTACTAACCTGGTATGATCGCTGGTACTAACCTGGTATGATCCCTGGTACTAACCTGGTATGATCCCTGGTACTAACCTGGTATGATCCCTGGTACTAACCTGGTATGATCCCTGGTATTAACCTGGTATGATCCCTGGTACTAACCTAGTATGATACCTGGTACTAACCTGGTATGATCCCTGGTACTAACCTAGTATGATACCTGGTACTAACCTGGTATGATCCCTGGTACCTCTCATATTACTACATAACTGGTAATGACATCACATATAGCCTGGTACTAACTCAGTGTCTGTGTGTGTGTGAGTGTTTGTGTGTGTGTGTGTGTGTGTGTGTGTGTGTGTGTGTGTGTGTGTGTGTGTGTGTGTGTGTGTGTGTGTGTGTGTGTGTGTGTGTGTGTGTCCAGGGCTTCGTTGATGGTGACCTGTCTAAGATCCAGTATGGATACCAGGTTATTAACTCAGTGTGTGTGTGTGTATGTGTGTGTGTGTGTGTGTCCAGGGCTTCGTTGATGGTGACCTGTCTAAGATCCAGTATGGGGGAGCCAATGTGTCGGGTTTCCAGATTGTTGACTTTGAGGAGCCACTCGTCTCCAAGTTCGACCAGAGATGGGAAGCACTGGAGGAGAAAGAGTACCCTGGTGCTGACAGCAGGATCAGGGTAGTACCTCTAACCCCTAACCCCTACCCTACCCTAACCCTGGTGCTGACAGCAGGATCAGGGTAGTACCCCTAACCCCTACCCTACCCTAACCCTGGTGCTGACAGCAGGATCAGGGTAGTACCCCTAACCTCTAACCCCTAACCCCTACCCTACCCTAACCCTGGTGCTGACAGCAGGATCAGGGTAGTACCCCTAACCCCTACCCTACCCTAACCCTGGTGCTGACAGCAGGATCAGGGTAGTACCCCTAACCCCTACCCTACCCTAACCCTGGTGCTGACAGCAGGATCAGGGTAGTACCCCTAACCCCTACCCTACCCTAACCCTGGTGCTGACAGCAGGATCAGGGTAGTACCCCTAACCCCTAACCTCTAACCCCTAATCTCTACCCTAACCCTGGTGCTGACAGCAGGATCAGGGTAGTACCACCTTTAATCTCTAACCCTTGACCCCTACCCTAACCCTTGACCCCGACCCTAACCCTGGAGCTGACAGCAGGATCAGAGTACTACCTCTAATCTCTAACCCTAACCCATGACCCCTACCCTAACCCTTGACCCCTACCCTAACCCTGGAGCTGACAGCAGGATCAGGGTAGTACCACCTCTAATCTCATACCCTTGACCCCTACCCTAACCCCTAACCCCTACCCTAACCCTGGTGCTGAAGGATCAGGCTACGACCTCTAACTAAATTGCAGATACTGAAGTGAGGATTCGTTCAATCAGTCACTTGCATGAACACAGAAATGGGTTATTAGAACAGCATATCAGCACATATCTCAATAACTCTCCATTTCTCTCTCCCTCTATCTCTCTCTCTCTCTCTCTCTCTCCACATCTCTCAATATCTCTTCATCTCTCCACCTCTCTCTCTCTCTCTCTCTCTCTCTCTCCATCTCTGAATATCTCTTCATTTCTCTCTCCCTCTATCTTTCTTTCTCTCCATCTCTGAATATCTCTCCCTTTCTCTCTCCTGCTATCCCTCTATCTCTCTCTCTCTCCAGTACACATCAGCTCTGACTTATGATGCGGTCCAGGTTATGACTGAAGCGTTCCGGACACTCACCAAGCAGCGGATCGATTTCAGTCGTCGTGGTAATAACGGGGACTGTCTGGCCAATCCAGCAGTGCCCTGGTCTCAGGGGATGGAGATAGAACGCGCTCTCAAACAGGTTACCATAGAAACAGATTTTAGCGTGTTTTTAGGGTCTTCAATTATCTTTTGTGTTGTGTAGTTTTATATGGTAAAATACTGGGTATTTGTGGTGTGTGTGTGTGTGTGTGTGTGTGTGTGTGTGTGTGTGTGTGTGTGTGTGTGTGTGTGTGTGTGTGTGTGTGTGTGTGTGTGTGTGTGTGTGTGTGTGTGTGTGTGTGTGTAGGTGCGTGTGGATGGGCTGACAGGTAATATCCAGTTTGACCAGTATGGTAAAAGAGTCAACTACTCCGTCAACGTGATGGAACTGAAGAACACTGGACCAGTTAAGGTACAGCCAATCAGCATTTACCAGCACACTTACTTCCTTACAATCAGCCAATTAACATTCACCAGCCTATTCACTTCCTTACAATCAGTCAATCAGCATTGTCCGGACCCCTGGCAGTCTCTATGGGGGTGCCACAGGGTTCAATTCTCGGGCCGACTCTCTTCTCTGTATACATCAATGATGTCGCTCTTGCTGCTGGTGATTCTCTGATCCACCTCTACGCAGACAACACCATTCTGTTTACTTCTGGCCCTTCTTTGGACACTGTGTTAACTAACCTCCAGACGAGCTTCAATGCCATACAACTCTCCTTCCGTGGCCTCCAACTGCTTTTAAATGCTAGTAAAACTAAATGCATGCTATTCAACCGATTGTTGTCCGAACCCGCCTGCCCGGCTAGCATCACTACTCTGGACGGTTCTGACTTAGAATATGTGGACAACTACAAATACCTAGGTATCTGGTTAGACTGTAAACTCTCCTTCCAGATTCACATCTCCATTCCAAAATTAAATCTAGAATTGGCTTCCTATTTCGCAACAAAGCATCATTCACTCATGCTGCCAAAAATTCCCTCGTAAAACTGACTATCCTACCGATCCTTGACTTCTGCGATGTAATTTATAAAATAGCCTCCAACACGCTACTCAGCAAGTTGGATGCAGTCTATCACAGTGCCATCTGTTTTGTCACCAAAGCTCCATATACTACCCACCATTGCGACCTGTATGCTCTCGTTGGCTGGCCCTCGATTCATATTCGTCTCCAAACACACTGGCTCCAGGTCAACTATAAGTCTTTGCTAGGTAAAGCTCCGCCTTATCTCAGCTCACTGGTCACAATAACAACATCCACCCGTAGCACGCACTCCAGCAGGTATATCTCACTGGTCATCCCCCAAAGCCAAAACCTACTTTGGCCGCCTTTCCTTCCAGTTCTCTGCTGCCAATGACTGGAACGAATTGCAAAAATGAATTCAAACCAAGAGAAGGACCTGTTGTAGCGTACCTCTGAATTCCAGAAAAAACTGCTGTATCTAAAGCCTCCTGGAGGTCAACCCGAGTCGGTATCTAAAGCCTCCTGGAAGTCAACCCGAGTCGGTATCTAAAGCCTCCTGGAGGTCAACCCGAGTCGGTATCTAAAGCCTCCTGGAGGTCAACCCGAGTCGCTATCTAAAGCCTCCTGGAAGTCAACAAGAGTCGGTATCTAAAGCCCCTTGGAAGTCAACCCGATTCGGTATCTAAAGCCTCCTGGATGTCAACCCGAGTCGGTATCTAAAGCCTCCTGGAAGTCAACCCGAGTCGGTATCTAAAGCCTCCTGGAGGTCAACCAGAGTCGGTATCTAAAGCCTCCTGGAAGTCAACCCGAGTCGGTATCTAAAGCCTCTTGGAAGTCAACCCAAGTCGGTATCTAAAGCCTCCTGGATGTCAACCCGAGTCGGTATCTAAAGCCTCCTGGAAGTCAACCCGAGTCGCTATCTAAAGCCTCCTGGAAGTCAACAAGAGTCGGTATCTAAAGCCCCTTGGAAGTCAACCCGATTCGGTATCTAAAGCCTCCTGGATGTCAACCCGAGTCGGTATCTAAAGCCTCCTGGAAGTCAACCCGAGTCGGTATCTAAAGCCTCCTGGAGGTCAACCAGAGTCGGTATCTAAAGCCTCCTGGAAGTCAACCCGAGTCGGTATCTAAAGCCTCTTGGAAGTCAACCCAAGTCGGTATCTAAAGCCTCCTGGATGTCAACCCGAGTCGGTATCTAAAGCCTCCTGGAAGTCAACCCGAGTCCGTATCTAAAGCCTCCTGGAAGTCAACACCAGTCGGTATCTAAAGCCTCTTGGAAGTCAACCCAAGTCGGTATCTAAAGCCTCCTGGAAGTCAACCCGAGTCGGTATCTAAAGCCTCCTGGAAGTCAACCTGAGTCGGTATCTAAAGCCTCCTGGAAGTCAACCCGAGTCGGTATCTAAAGCCTCCTGGAAGTCAACCCGAGTCGGTATCTAAAGCCTCCTGGAGGTCAACCCGAGTCGGTATCTAAAGCCTCCTGGAAGTCAACCCGAGTCGGTATCTAAAGCCTCCTGGAAGTCAACCCGAGTCGGTATCTAAAGCCTCCTGGAAGTCAACCCGAGTCAGTATCTAAAGCCTCCTGGAAGTCAACAAGAGTCGGTATCTAAAGCCTCCTGGAGGTCAACTTGAGTTGGGCTAGCTTTGTGTTTCCACTGCCTCCAGAATAGAAATGATGTCATGTTGCTAGTTAGCCATGTGACTGTGCAGCTAGCTTCGCTACAACTAGCTAGCAAGATGCTGAAAAAATAATTTACCCTCACTATGCTGTAACTAACATTACCCCATACTCCCCATGCTAGCTAGCTAAACGTTTAGCTTCATCGCTGTGATTACTGTTTTGAAATAACATATATTTCTTTGATTGTACATATGTCTTAGCAAGCAAGCTCTTTATCAGCAAACTAAGCTTTTTTTAGTCATAATATGTGTGTTTTCAGATTGGCTACTGGAATGAAGTGGACAAGATGGTGGTGACTAAACTAGACATCTTCCCCAACGACACTAATGGGATGGAGAACAAGACTGTTATCGTCACAACTATCCTGGTAACAACGTGGTGAAGGGTGGTGGGTGGTGAAGGATGGTGGGTGGTGAAGAGTGGTGGGTGGTGAAGGATGGTGGGTGGTGGGTGGTGGGTGGTGAAGGATGGTGGGTGGTGGGTGGTGAAGGGTGGTGGGTGGTGAAGAGGGGTGGCTGGTGGGTGGTGAAGGGTGGTAGGTGGTAAAGGATGGTGGGTGGTGAAGGGTGGTGGGTGGTGAAGAGGGGTGGGTGGTGAAGAGGGGTGGCTGGTGGGTGGTGAAGGGTGGTAGGTGGTAAAGGATGGTGGGTGGTGGGTGGTAAAGGGTGGTGGGTGGTGAAGAGGGGTGGCTGGTGGGTGGTGAAGGGTGGTGGGTGGTGGGTGGTGAAGGGTGGTGACGGATGGTGGGTGGTGGTTGGTGAAGGGTGGTGGGTGGTGGGTGAAGGGTGGTGGGTGGTGAAGGGTGGTGAAGGATGGTGGGTGGTGGGTGGTGAAGGATGGTGGGTGGTGGGTGGTGAAGGGTGGTGGGTGGTGGGTGGTGGAGGGTGGTGAAGGATGGTGGGTGGTGAAGGGTGGTGAAGGGTGGTGGGTGAAGGGTGGTGGGTGGTGAAGGGTGGTGGCTGGTGGGTGGTGAAGGGTGGTAGGTGGTGGTGGGTGGTGAGGGTGGTGGTGGGTGGTGAAGGGTGGTGGATGGTGGGTGGTGACGGGTGGTAGGTGGTGAAGGGTGGTGGGTGGTGAGGGTGGTGGTGGGTGGTGAAGGGTGGTGAAGGATGGTGCGTGGTGAAGGGTGGTGGGTGGTGAAGGGTGGTGGGTGGTGAAGGGTGGTGGGTGGTGAAGGGTGGTTGGTGGTGGGTGGTGAAGGGTGGTGGGTGGTGAAGGGTGGTGGGTGGTGAAGGGTGGTAGGTGGTGAAGGATGGTGGGTGGTTGTTCAAATGACAAAAAATATGGTCATCTTTAAAGACATCCTGGTAAAAGTGTGTGTGTGTGTGTGTGTGTGTGTGTGTGTGTGTGTGTGTGTGTGTGTGTGTGTGTGTGTGTGTGTGTGTGTGTGTGTGTGTGTGTGTGTGTGTGTGTTTTGCAGGAAGCTCCATACGTGATGCTAAAGAAGAATGCTGAGTTGTTCCTAGACAACGACCGTTACGAAGGCTACTGCGTCGACCTGGCAGCAGAGATTGCTAAGCACTGTGGGATACGCTACCAGCTAAGGATTGTGGGAGATGGAAAGTACGGAGCTCGAGACGCTGAAACCAAGATCTGGAACGGGATGGTTGGAGAGCTGGTGTACGGGGTAAGAACCCTGACCTCTGACCTTTGATCTCTGTTGTTATTATGAAATTAGAACCTGAGGACACAAGAACTAAGTGTAACTCTCTGCCTCCCCTCTCCCCCTCCTTCCCTCTCCTCATCCCCTCTCCTCCCCTCTCCCCGTCTCCTCCTCCTCCTCCTCCCCTCTCCTCCTTCTCCCCCTCCTCCCCTCTCCTCCTCCTCCCCTCTCCCCCTCCCCCTCCTCCCCTCTCCCCCCACCCCCCCACCTGTAGAAAGCAGACATAGCCGTAGCCCCTCTCACTATCACCCTGGTCAGAGAGGAGGTGATCGACTTCTCCAAGCCATTCATGTCTCTGGGCATCTCCATCATGATCAAGAAGCCCCAGAAGTCTAAACCAGGGGTTTTCTCCTTCCTGGACCCGCTGGCCTATGAGATCTGGATGTGTATAGTGTTTGCCTACATCGGTGTGAGCGTGGTGCTGTTCCTGGTGAGCCGGTTCAGCCCGTATGAATGGCACATGGAGGAGTATGAGGATGGCCAGCTGCCCACCAGCGAGTCCTCTAATGAGTTTGGGATCTTTAACTCTCTGTGGTTCTCTCTAGGAGCCTTTATGCAGCAAGGCTGTGATATCTCCCCAAGGTTGGTGTACTGTTGCTAGGTAACGTGGCTCGCTGTGTTGGCAGCCCCCCTTCCTCCTGGAGCTGGTGTTTATATGCTGACCTCACTTCCTGCTGCTTACGCTAACCCTGACCTCTGACCTCTAGCCACTAGCTTTAACCCCGACCTCTGGCTTCTAGCTCTAATGCGAACTGATTCTAGCTGCTAGCTCTAATCCTCACTGAATCTAGCTACTAGTTATAATGCTAACTAATTATAGCCATTAGCCCTAAACCTAACTGATTCTAGCTGCTAGCCGTAATGCTAACCGATTGTAGCTGCTACCCCTAATATGCTAACTGATTCTACCCATTAGCTCTAATGCTCACTGATTCTAGCCTCTAGCTCTAATGCTAACTGATTCTAGCTGCTACCCCAAATGCTAACTGATTATAGCCATTAGCTCTAATGCTCACTGATTCTAGCCTCTAGCTCAAATGCTAACAGATTCTAGCTGCTACCCCTAATGCTAACTGATTCTAGCTGCTACCCATAATGCTAACTAATTATAGCCATTAGCTCTAATGCTCACTGATTCTAGCTGCTAGCCCTAATGCTAACTGATTCTAGCCATTAGCGATAATGCTCACTGATTCTAGCCTCTATCTCTAATGCTAACTGATTCTAGCTACTAGCTCTCCTAAACAACTTTCCCTGTGTCTCAGTCCAGACTACTGATCAGAAGACAGGAGGTAGTTTAGGGTGTTAAGAGTTGAGGGGTTAAGAAGTAGGGGTTAGGGTGTCTGGGTGCCTATGTTAAACAGTTAATATCACCTAGCCTGGAATTTCACATCAGTAGAGAGAGGAGAGGAGAAGAGGAGAGGAGATGAGAAGGGGAGAGGAGAAGGAGAGAAGAGAGGAGAGTAGAAGGGGAGAGAAGAGAAGGGGAGAAGAGAAGAGGGGAGGAGAGGGAGACGAGGACCACCACATAACCACAGGTCAGAGGTCAAAGGTCAAAGGTCAGGTTAGCATATATCCACCACCCTGGGGCCGTCAATGCATGATGTCACTTCCTTTTCCTGCCTCTTGGAGGGGTACCGTGTTTTTGCTGCATATTCCCGTTTCTCTCCTTCGCTACGGGTCTACCAGGCTACACCTCTCTCTCTCTCTCCCCTTCTCTCTCTCTCTCCCTCTCTCTCTCTCTCTCTCTCTCTCTCTCTCTCTCTCTCTCTCTCTCTCTCTCTCTCTCTCTCTCTCTCTCTCTCTCTCTCTCTCTCTCTCTCTCTCTCTCTCTCTCTCTCTCTCTCTCTCTCTCTCTGTGTGTGTGTGTGTGGTGTCTGACTGTGTGCTTATCTCTCCAGGTCTCTATCAGGACGTATAGTGGGTGGTGTGTGGTGGTTCTTCACTCTAATCATCATCTCGTCCTACACGGCCAACCTGGCTGCCTTCCTCACTGTGGAGAGGATGGTTTCTCCTATAGAGGGAGCAGAGGACCTGGCTAAACAGACGGAGATCGCCTACGGGACCCTGGACTCTGGCTCTACCAAGGAGTTTTTTAGGGTGGGTCACACACACACCACACCACACCACACCACACCACACACACATACACCACACACACACCACACCACACCACACACACACACACATACACCACAAACACACACCACACCACACCACACACACACACATCACACCACACACCACACCACACCACACACACACACACCACACCACACCACACCACACCACACACACACCACACCACACCACACCACACACACACACACACACACCACACCACACCACACACACACACACACACACCACACCACACCACACACACAACATCAAGAAGGATTCAAACATTTCAAAGGTCTCAGATTCAACGACACAAAAAGCACCTTCTTCTCCCCACGTCTGTCCATACCAGAGCAGTACCTTGCTAGTTGCTTTGCTTTAGTCCGAGGCAGGTCTTCAATACAGTCAGTCTATGTACTGTATATACTGTAAGTATTCAGACCCTTTAGTATGAGACTCGAAAATTCAACTGAGCATCCTGTTTCCATTGATCATCCTTCAGATTTTGATTGGAGTCCGCCTGTGGTAAATGTTTTTGATTGGACATGATTTGGAAAGGCACAAACCTGTCTATATAAGGTCCCACAGTTGACAGTGCATGTCAGAGCAAAAAACAGGCCAAGAGGTCGAAGGAATTGTCCGTAGAGCTCCAAGACAAGATTGTATAGTGGCACAGATCTGGGGAAAGGTACCAAAAAAAGTTTGGAACCACAAAGACTCTTCCTAGAGCTGACCGCCTGGCCAAACTGAGCAATCGGGGGAGAAGGGCCTTGGTCAGGGAGGTGACTCTCTGACAGAGCTCTAGTTCCTCTGTGGAGATGGGAGAACCTTCCAGAAGGACAACCATCTCTGCAGCACTCCACCAATCAGGCATTTATTGTAGAGTGGCCAGACGGAAGCCATTGGGTATGTTTTTCAGGGGCAGGGACTGGGAGACTAGTTAGAATCAAGGGAAAGATGAACGGAGCAAAGTAGAGAGAGTTCCTTGATGAAAACCTGCTCCAGAGTGCTCAGGACCTCAGACTGGGGTGATGGTTCAACTTCCAACAGGACAACGACCCTAAGCACACAGCCAAAACAACGCAGGAGTGGCTTCGGGACAAGTCTCTGAATGACCCGATCGAACATCACAGGACAGACCTGAAAATAGCTGTGCAGCGATGCTCCCCCATCTAACCTAACCTGACTAAGCTAAGGAACCTGGGACTAAACAACTCCCTCTGCAACTGGATCCTGGACTTCCTGATGGACCTCCCCCAGGTGGTAAGGGTAGGTAACAACACATCCACCACGCTGATCCTCAACACAGGGGACCCCTCAGGGGTGCGTACTTAGTCCCCTCCTGTACTCCCTGTTCACCCATGACTGCGTGGCCAAGCACGACTCCAACACCATCATTAAGTTTGCTGACGACGATGAGATAGGGAGGAGGTCAAATCAAATCAAATTTATTTATATAGCCCTTCGTATATCAGCTGATATCTCAAAGTGCTGTACAGAAACCCAGCCTAAAACCCCAAACAGCAAGCAATGCAGGCGTAGAAGCACGGTGGCTAGGAAAAACTCCCTAAAGGCCAAAACCTAGGAAGAAGCCTAGAGAGGAACCAGGCTATGTGGGGTGGCCAGTCCTCTTCTGGCTGTGCCGGGTAGAGATTATAACAGAACATGGCCAAGATGTTAAAAAATGACCAGCATGGTCCAATAATAATATGGCAGAACAGTTGAAACTGGAGCAGCAGCACGGCCAGGTGGACTGGGGACAGCAAGGAGTCATCATGTCAGGTAGTCCTGAGGCATGGTCCTAGGGCTCAGGTCCTCCGAGAGAGAGAAAGAATGAGAGAATTAGAGAGAGCACACTTAAATTCACACAGGACACCGAATAGGACAGGAGAAGTACTCCAGATATAACAAACTGACCCTAGCCCCCCGACACATAAACTACTGCAGCATAAATACTGGAGACAGGAGGGGTCAGGAGACACTGTGGCCCCATCCGAGGACAGGTCAGAGACCTGGCTGTGTGGTGCCAGAATAACAACCTCTCCCTCAACGTGAGCTAGACAAAGGAGCTGATCGTGGACTACAGGAAAAGGCGGGCCGAACACGCCCCTATTCGCATCGATGGGACTGTAGTGGAGCAGGTTGAGAGCTTCAAGTTCCTTGGTGTCCACATCACCAACAAACTAACATGGTCCAAACACACCAAGACAGTTGAGAAGATGGCACAACAACACATTTTCCCCCTCAGGAGACAAAAAAATGTGGCATGTGTCCCCCGATACTCAACAATTTCCTCAGCTGCACCATCGAGAGCATCCTGACCAGTTGCCTCACCGCCTGGTATGGCAACTGCTCAGCATCTGCCCGTAAGGTGCTACAGAAGGTAGTGTGAACGGCCCAGTACTTCACTGGGGCCAAGCTTCCTGCCATCCAGGACCTCTCTACCAGGTGGTGTCAGAGGAAGGCCCTAAAAATGGTCAAAGACTCCAGTCACCCAAGTCATAGACTGTTCTCTCTGCTACCGCACAGCAAGCGGTACCGGAGTCCCAAGTCTAGGTCCAAGAGGCTTCTAAACAACTTCTACCCCCAAGCCGTAATACTGCTGAACAATGTATGAAATGGCCAACTGGACTATTTACATTGCCAGAGCAGTCAGACCAGCAGACCAGAGCAGTCAGACCGGCAGACCAGACCAGAGCAGTCAGACAGACCAGAGCAGTCAGACCAGAGCAGTCAGACAGACCAGAGCAGTCAGACCGGCAGACCAGACCAGAGCAGTCAGACAGACCAGAGCAGTCAGACCGGCAGACCAGACCAGAGCAGTCAGACAGACCAGAGCAGTCAGACCAGAGCAGACAGACCAGAGCAGTCAGACCGGCAGACCAGACCAGAGCAGTCAGACAGACCAGAGCAGTCAGACCAGCAGACCAGAGCAGTCAGACCGGCAGACCAGACCAGAGCAGTCAGACAGACCAGAGCAGTCAGACCAGAGCAGTCAGACAGACCAGAGCAGTCAGACCGGCAGACCAGACCAGAGCAGTCAGACAGACCAGAGCAGTCAGCCCGGCAGACCAGACCAGAGCAGTCAGACAGACCAGAGCAGTCAGACCGGCAGACCAGACCAGAGCAGTCAGACAGACCAGAGCAGTCAGACCGGCAGACCAGACCAGAGCAGTCAGACAGACCAGAGCAGTCAGACCGGCAGACCAGACCAGAGCAGTCAGACAGACCAGAGCAGTCAGACCGGCAGACCAGACCAGAGCAGTCAGACAGACAGACCAGACCAGAGCACATCACTACGGCTATGTATCATATCACACACACACACACAAACACACACACACACATCAATACGGCCCTGTACGATATCACACACACACACACACGCACACACTCAATACACACGCACACACTCAATACACACACACACATCACTACGGCTATGTATCATATCACACACACGCACACACACACACACACACACACATCAATACGGCCCTGTATGATATCACACACACACACATACACCAATGCGGCCCTGTATGATATCACACACACACACACACACACCAATACGGCCCTGTATGATATCACACACACACACATACACCAATGCGGCCCTGTATGATATCACACACACACACATACACCAATGCGGCCATGCATCATATCACACACACACACATACACCAATGCGGCCATGCATCATATCACACACACACACATACACCAATGCGGCCCTGTATGATATCACACACACACACATACACCAATGCGGCCCTGTATGATATCACACACACACACATACACCAATGCGGCCATGCATCATATCACACACACACACATACACCAATGCGGCCATGCATCATATCACACACACACACATACACCAATGCGGCCATGCATCATATCACACACACACACATACACCAATGCGGCCCTGTATGATATCACACACACACACACACACCAATGCGGCCCTGTATGATATCACACACACACACATACACCAATGCGGCCCTGTATGATATCACACACACACACACACACACACACACATCAATACGGCCCTGTATGATATCACACACACACACATACACCAATGCGGCCCTGTATGATATCACACACACACACATACACCAATACGGCCCTGTATGATATCACACACACACACATACACCAATGCGGCCATGCATCATATCACACACTCTCATAAACACATCAATAAAGCGTAATACACACATCAATACGATCAGACACATTCACATGCCTCAACGCCCAAAATGAACTGGTAGTGACAGGCTGGTAGGGGTTAGAGGCTAGGAAGCAGGGGTTAGAGAGTAGGGGTTAGAGGCTAGGAAGCAGGGTTAGGGTGTAGGGATTAGAGGCTAGGAAGCAGGGGTTAGAGAGTAGGGATTAGAGGCTAGGAAGCAGGGGTTAGAGAGTAGGGATTAGAGGCTAGGAAGCAGGGTTAGAGAGTAGGGATTAGAGGCTAGGAAGCAGGGTTAGGGTGTAGGGATTAGAGGCTAGGAAGCAGGGGTTAGGGTGTAGGGTTTATGGATATATACTGAACAAAAAACAGAAACCCAACAAGCAATAATTTCAAAGATTTTACTGAGTTACACTTCATATTAGGAAATCAGTCAATTTAAATAAATGAATTAGGCCCTAATCTATGGATTTCACATGAATGTGCAGGGGCTCAGCCATGGGTGGGCCTGGGAGGGCATAGGCCTGCCCACTTAGGAATCACTGGCCACTTTAATAATGTCTCCTTATCTTGCATTACTCATCTCATATGTATATACTGTACTCTATACTATTCCACAGTATCTTAGTCACTTTAATTGTGTGTAAATACTGCATCACTCATCTCATATGTATATACTGTACTCTATACTATTCCACAGTATCTTAGTCACTTTAATTGTGTGTAAATACTGCATCACCCATCTCATATGTATATACTGTACTCTATACTATTCCACAGTATCTTAGTCACTTTAATTGTGTGTAAATACTGCATCACCCATCTCATATGTATATACTGTACTCTATACTATTCCACAGTATCTTAGTCACTTTAATTGTGTGTAAATACTGCATCACCCATCTCATATGTATATACTGTACTCTATACTATTCCACAGTATCTTAGTCACTTTAATTGTGTGTAAATACTGCATCACCCATCTCATATGTATATACTGTACTCTATACTATTCCACAGTATCTTAGTCACTTTAATTGTGTGTAAATACTGCATCACCCATCTCATATGTATATACTGTACTCTATACTATTCCACAGTATCTTAGTCACTTTAATTGTGTGTAAATACTGCATCACCCATCTCATATGTATATACTGTACTCTATACTATTCCACAGTATCTTAGTCACTTTAATTGTGTGTAAATACTGCATCACCCATCTCATATGTATATACTGTACTCTATACTATTCCACAGTATCTTAGTCACTTTAATTGTGTGTAAATACTGCATCACTCATCTCATATGTATATACTGTACTCTATACTATTCCACAGTATCTTAGTCACTTTAATTGTGTGTAAATACTGCATCACCCATCTCATATGTATATACTGTACTCTATACTATTCCACAGTATCTTAGTCACTTTAATTGTGTGTAAATACTGCATCACCCATCTCATATGTATATACTGTACTCTATACTATTCCACAGTATCTTAGTCACTTTAATTGTGTGTAAATACTGCATCACCCATCTCATATGTATATACTGTACTCTATACTATTCCACAGTATCTTAGTCACTTTAATTGTGTGTAAATACTGCATCACCCATCTCATATGTATATACTGTACTCTATACTATTCCACAGTATCTTAGTCACTTTAATTGTGTGTAAATACTGCATCACCCATCTCATATGTATATACTGTACTCTATACTATTCCACAGTATCTTAGTCACTTTAATTGTGTGTAAATACTGCATCACCCATCTCATATGTATATACTGTACTCTATACTATTCCACAGTATCTTAGTCACTTTAATTGTGTGTAAATACTGCATCACCCATCTCATATGTATATACTGTACTCTATACTATTCCACAGTATCTTAGTCACTTTAATTGTGTGTAAATACTGCATCACCCATCTCATATGTATATACTGTACTCTATACTATTCCACAGTATCTTAGTCACTTTAATTGTGTGTAAATACTGCATCACCCATCTCATATGTATATACTGTACTCTATACTATTCCACAGTATCTTAGTCACTTTAATTGTGTGTAAATACTGCATCACCCATCTCATATGTATATACTGTACTCTATACTATTCCACAGTATCTTAGTCACTTTAATTGTGTGTAAATACTGCATCACCCATCTCATATGTATATACTGTACTCTATACTATTCCACAGTATCTTAGTCACTTTAATTGTGTGTAAATACTGCATCACCCATCTCATATGTATATACTGTACTCTATACTATTCCACAGTATCTTAGTCACTTTAATTGTGTGTAAATACTGCATCACCCATCTCATATGTATATACTGTACTCTATACTATTCCACAGTATCTTAGTCACTTTAATTGTGTGTAAATACTGCATCACCCATCTCATATTTATATACTGTACTCTATACTATTCCACAGTATCTTAGTCACTTTAATTGTGTGTAAATACTGCATCACCCATCTCATATGTATATACTGTACTCTATACTATTCCACAGTATCTTAGTCACTTTAATTGTGTGTAAATACTGCATCACCCATCTCATATGTATATACTGTACTCTATACTATTCCACAGTATCTTAGTCACTTTAATTGTGTGTAAATACTGCATCACCCATCTCATATGTATATACTGTACTCTATACTATTCCACAGTATCTTAGCCACTTTAATTGTGTGTAAATACTGCATCACCCATCTCATATGTATATACTGTACTCTATACTATTCCACAGTATCTTAGTCACTTTAATTGTGTGTAAATACTGCATCACCCATCTCATATGTATATACTGTACTCTATACTATTCCACAGTATCTTAGTCACTTTAATTGTGTGTAAATACTGCATCACCCATCTCATATGTATATACTGTACTCTATACTATTCCACAGTATCTTAGTCACTTTAATTGTGTGTAAATACTGCATCACCCATCTCATATGTATATACTGTACTCTATACTATTCCACAGTATCTTAGTCACTTTAATTGTGTGTAAATACTGCATCACCCATCTCATATGTATATACTGTACTCTATACTATTCCACAGTATCTTAGTCACTTTAATTGTGTGTAAATACTGCATCACCCATCTCATATGTATATACTGTACTCTATACTATTCCACAGTATCTTAGTCCAATGCTGCTCTGACATATGTATATTTTAATCCATTCCTCACTTAGACTTATGTATATTTTGGGTTGTGAAACTCTTAGATATTACTGCACTGTTGGAGCTAGAAGCACAAGCGTTTAGTTAGATATTACTGCACTGTCAGAGCTAGATGCACAAGCATTTAGTTAGATATTACTGGTTAGATATTACTGCCCTGTCGGAGCTGGAAGCACAAGCATTTAGTTAGATATTACTGCCCTGTCAGAGCTGGAAGCACAATCATTTAGTTAGATATTACTGGTTAGATATTACTGCCCTGTCGGAGCTGGAAGCACAAGCATTTAGTTAGATATTACTGCCCTGTCAGAGCTGGAAGCACAAGCATTTAGTTAGATATTACTGGTTAGATATTACTGCCCTGTCGGAGCTGGAAGCACAAGCATTTAGTTAGATATTACTGGTTAGATATTACTGGTTAGATATTACTGCCCTGTCAGAGCTGGAAGCACAAGCATTTAGTTAGATATTACTGGTTAGATATTACTGGTTAGATATTACTGCCCTGTCGGAGCTGGAAGCACAAGCATTTAGTTAGATATTACTGGTTAGATATTACTGGTTAGATATTACTGCCCTGTCGGAGCTGGAAGCACAAGCATTTAGTTAGATATTACTGGTTAGATATTACTGGTTAGATATTACTGCCCTGTCGGAGCTGGAAGCACAAGCATTTCACTACACTCGCAATAACATCTGCTAACCATGTGTATGTGACCAATAGCATCTGCTAACCACGTGTATGTGACCAATAGCATCTGCTAACCATGTGTATGTGACCAATAGCATCTGCTAACCATGTGTATGTGACTAATAACATCTGCTAAACATGTGTATGGGACCAATACATTTGATTTGATTTTCACTTGGGAGCCAGGCCCACCCACTGGGGAGCCAGGCCCAGCCAATCAGAATGAGTTTTCCCCACAAAGGGCTTTATTACAGACATAAATACTCCTCAGTTTCATCAGCTGTCCGGGTGGCTGGTCTCAGACGATCTCACAGGTGAAGAACCCGGATGTGGAGGTCCTGGGCTGGCGTAGTTACACGTAGTCTGTGGTTGAAAGGCCAGTTGGACGTACTGCCAAATTCTCTAAAACGACGCTGAGGGCGGCTTATGGTAGAGAAATTAACATTGAATTCTCAGGCAACAGCTCTGGTGGACATTCCTGCAATCAGCATGCCAACTGCACGCTCCCTCAAAACATGAGACATCTGTGGCATTGTGTTGTGACAAAACTGCTCATTTTAAACGGGCCTTTTATTGTCCCCGGCACAAGGTGCACCTGTGTAATGATCCTGCTGTTTAATCAGCTTACTGATATGCCACACCTGTCAGATCATGAAACATGGGACCAACACTTTACATGTCACGCCCTGACCATAGAGAGCTTTAAAAATATATATATATTTGCATATTCCCGTTAGGATTTGCCTACTCTGTGAAGTGTGTGTGTGCTGAATCTCAAATCGCCCTCCTTCTAAGCAATGACATTTTTTTGAAACTTTGGCAAAAGGGTTTGTTACAGATTGTAGTTTTGGAAACAGAAAACTGTATGGAGATCAAATGTTTCATTGATGAGAACATGTGCAGAATGTCGTCCAAAACAAGTCAAACATTGAAATACCTTTATATAATGTAAAGTAACGACCCAAACCGGTCTGTATATCAAAACCTGTATATAGTAAAACACACTGGTCTGTGTATCAACACCTGTATATAGTAGAACACACTGGTCTGTGTATCAACACCTGTATATAGTAGAACACACTGGTCTGTGTATCAACACCTGTATATAGTAGAACACACTGGTCTGTGTATCAACACCTGTATATAGTAAAATACACTGGTCTGTGTATCAAAACCGGTATATAGTAGAACACACTGGTCTGTGTATCAACACCTGTATATAGTAGAATACGGTATACCGTCCTACCCTAAGGTGTAGTTCTAATGTTTTGTCTCTCAACAGAGGTCGAAGATATTGCTGTTTGACAAGATGTGGCGGGTGTAGAGGTTAGGGTGTAGTTCTAATGTGTTGTCTCTCAACAGAGGTCGAAGATATTGCTGTTTGACAAGATGTGGCGGGTGTAGAGGTTAGGGTGTAGTTCTAATGTGTTGTCTCTCAACAGAGGTCGAAGATATTGCTGTTTGACAAGATGTGGCAGGTGTAGAGGTTAGGGTGTAGTTATAATGTGTTGTCTCTCAACAGAGGTCGAAGATATTGCTGTTTGACAAGATGTGGCGGGTGTAGAGGTTAGGGTGTAGTTCTAATGTGTTGTCTCTCAACAGAGGTCGAAGATAGCACTGTTTGACAAGATGTGGCAGTACATGAAGTCAGCAGAGCCGTCTCCGTTTGTGAAGAAGACAGCGGAGGGGGTGCTGAGAGTCAGGAAGTCCAAGGGGAAGTACGCGTACCTTCTGGAGTCCACCATGAACGAGTACATCGAGCAGAGGAAACCCTGCGACACCATGAAGGTGGGAGGGAACCTGGACTCTAAAGGATACGGCATCGCCACGCCAAAAGGCTCCCCATTAAGGTGGGTGAGATAGTATAACAATATGTTCTCTAATGTTGTTATAGTATCTTACCTACCCTGATGATCTGAAACACAGTGGTTTATATACAGGCTAGTATAGTATAGTATATTATATTATAGTATAACAATATGTTCTCTAATGTTGTTATAGTATCTTACCTACCCTGATGATCTGAAACACAGTGGTTTATATACAGGCTAGTATAGTATAGTATATTATATTATAGTATAACAATATGTTCTCTAATGTTGTTATAGTATCTTACCTACCCTGATGATCTGAAACACAGTGGTTTATATACAGGCTAGTATAGTATAGTATATTATATTATAGTATAACAATATGTTCTCTAATGTTGTTATAGTATCTTACCTACCCTGATGATCTGAAACACAGTGGTTTATATACAGGCTAGTATAGTATAGTATATTATATTATAGTATAACAATATGTTCTCTAATGTTGTTATAGTATCTTACCTACCCTGATGATCTGAAACACAGTGGTTTATATACAGGCTAGTATAGTATAGTATATTATATTATAGTATAACAATATGTTCTCTAATGTTGTTATAGTATCTTACCTACCCTGATGATCTGAAACACAGTGGTTTATATACAGGCTAGTATAGTATAGTATATTATATTATAGTATAACAATATGTTCTCTAATGTTGTTATAGTATCTTACCTACCCTGATGATCTGAAACACAGTGGTTTATATACAGGCTAGTATAGTATAGTATATTATATTATAGTATAACAATATGTTCTCTAATGTTGTTATAGTATCTTACCTACCCTGATGATCTGAAACACAGTGGTTTATATACAGGCTAGTATAGTATAGTATATTATATTATAGTATAACAATATGTTCTCTAATGTTGTTAGAGTATCTTACCTACCCTGATGATCTGAAACACAGTGGTTTATATACAGGCTAGTATAGTATAGTATATTATATTATAGTATAACAATATGTTCTCTAATGTTGTTATAGTATCTTACCTACCCTGATGATCTGAAACACAGTGGTTTATATACAGGCTAGTATAGTATAGTATATTATATTATAGTATAACAATATGTTCTCTAATGTTGTTATAGTATCTTACCTACCCTGATGATCTGAAACACAGTGGTTTATATACAGGCTAGTATAGTATAGTATATTATATTATAGTATAACAATATGTTCTCTAATGTTGTTATAGTATCTTACCTACCCTGATGATCTGAAACACAGTGGTTTATATTAGAATAGTCTAGTATAATATAGTACAGTATAGTACTCCCCATTCCCAGCTCTGATCACCTGTAAGCCTAGGGAAGACAACACTACTCCAGAGTTCTTGGCAGCTGGAAATAGAACTACACTACCTATAGTTTTTAGTGGCTGGCCACAGGACTACATTACCCATAGTTCTTAGTGGCTGGTCACAATAAACCCCTGCAGTACCTAGGGATGGGCTTCAGACCAATAGTTATCTTGCTTCTTCCTGATTGGCTGAAGAGAGAATGTTGTCGCTAATGCCTGGGTTGTTTTGGAGCAGCCATACTATGAGGGTCAAGATCAGGTTTGGGTTTAGGGCTAGGGCTAGGGGTTGGGTTAGGGAATATCAGGGTACTGAGGAAGGATGGTTGAGGAGTATGCTTACAAGGCCACTAGTGTGATCTTTAATTAGTCAATCTGCATGACTGCTGTGTTTCTTATTTGTTTAAATGCCTATCTGTTGAACTGCTGTCTGATCACTCTGTTTCTCTGGAGTGATGTCTGTTCTCTGACACTGTGGGTCATGTGACTATTATTATTATTTAGGCCTGTTTATTACTGGGTCATATTATTATTATTATTATTATTATTATTATTATTATTATTATTATTATTACTATTATTATTATTATTATCATTATTATTATTATTATTATCATTATTATTATTATTAATATCATTATTATTATTATTATTATTATCATTATTATTATTATTATTATTAATATTATTATTATTATTATTAATATTATCATTATTATTATTATCATTATTATTATTATTAATATTATCATTATTATTATTATCATTATTATTATTATTATTATTAATATTATTATTATTATTATTATTAGTTAGGCCTGTTTACTACTGGGTCATATTATTATTATTATTGTTATTGTTATTATTATTATAATATAAACCAGTTTATTACTTGATAATTATATTATTATTATAATTATTATTATAATATAAACCAGTTTATTACTGGCTATAGCCCAAGCATGTATATTATATTATCTCATTATGTTAGCCCTCTGTACACTAGCCTTTAGCCACATTCCCAATAACAGACGCTGATACATTATGCTAAGCTAATTGCTAATGCTGATTTACAGGATTACGCTAATCCTGGTGCTAATGCTAATGGTTGTAGTAATATTAATGTTAAGGCAAATTGCTAACAGTAATGGTAATATCTAAGGTTAAGGCTAACTGCAAAGGATCAGCTCGGGGAACAGACCTGTCACATCATCCTGTCTCACCAGTGTGTTTTATCTTGGTAGAAATGCAGTGAACCTGGCCGTGTTAAAACTGAATGAGCAGGGCCTGTTGGACAAACTGAAAAATAAATGGTGGTACGACAAGGGAGAGTGTGGCAGCGGAGGAGGAGAAAGCAAGGTTAGCCCCGACCCCAGCCGCCACCAGGCCACAGACTGGTAACTAAGGCCAGGGAGTAAGCAGCACACACACGGCACGGCGCCGACACACACACCTCACCCCTGGGATTCTGGAGCTAATGAACTCCTTGAATGGATCAGGGGGATTGATTGATTGATTTTATTTGGCAGTCATAAAAAGCATATATATATACACATACCATTGAGCTATGTGAAGTAGAGAGGCTGTGCTCTGTGTCTGTGCTGCTTACTCAGGGTGATGCGTTGGTGCCTATCTGTCTGGTTGAGCTCAATGTTCAGCCAGGACATGTAGAGCAACAAGGCCTATCGCCACCTCAATTAGACAACACATAGGAAGGCTAGATAAGGCTTAATAACAGCTGTTGTAGGGAGGCAGGAAGCTACATAAGGCTACATAACAGCTGTATGTCATGAAATAATAACATAACATAACATAGCTAATGTTATTTATGTTATTCCCCGTGCCGTGTGAAGAGTGCCAGTAAACCTAGCGGTGTTGAAACTCAGTGAACAAGGAGTCTTAGACAAGCTAAAGAACAAGTGGTGGTACGATAAAGGGGAATGTGGAACCAAGGACTCAGGAAGTAAGGTCAGTCACAGTGGGACACACACATACACTGTACACACACTGTCTGTGTCAGGCCGGCTAGTATGTGGTGCCGTTTCTAAAGATAGATTTATCAGGTCCAAATAAAGAAAACGTCCTTATAAATCAGATTGTAAAACATTAAGATGATTCAACTTTACAAACGACACCCCATAGGCTAGCAGGGTAAATAAATGTGTGGTTTGAGTTGATGAGACTGCTGTTCACATGCAGTACTGTTTAACACAGAACACACCACAGTACTACACACTGTCTACACACACAAAACCAGTATGTTACAATTCCCTTCATAGGATGCCCGGAGGCAAAGTCAATAATATCCGTAGGGTGATTGGTTGAGCGTTCTTGGTCACTCTGGGCCCTTAACAAAACACAAAACATGGCAGACAATTTCTCCTCGTATCTGAAATCACATCAATGACAGTTCTTTTAAAATTAAAAGACAAATCTAAGATTCCCGCGCAGGAACCTTGTCACCAAGATCGGCTTGCCAGCTCGCTACAGGGTTGGAGTCAAGGTGGGCTTGCCAGCTAGCTACAGGGTTGGAGTCATGGTGGGCTTGCCAGCTAGCTACAGGGTTGGAGTCAAGGTGGGCTTGCCAGCTAGCTACAGGGTTGGATTCATGGTGGGCTTGCCAGCTAGCTACAGGGTTGGAGTCATGGTGGGCTTGCCAGCTAGCTACAGGGTTGGAGTCATGGCTTGCCAGCTAGCTACAGGGTTGGAGTCAAGGTGGGCTTGCCAGCTAGCTACAGGGTTGGAGTCAAGGTGGGCTTGCCAGCTAGCTACAGGGTTGGAGTCAAGGTGGGCTTGCCAGCTAGCTACAGGGTTGGAGTCATGGTGGGCTTGCCAGCTACCTACAGGGTTGGAGTCAAGGTGGGCTTGCCAGCTAGCTACATGGTTGGAGTCAAGGTGGGCTTGCCAGCTAGCTACAGGGTTGGAGTCATGGTGGGCTTGCCAGCTAGCTACAGGGTTGGAGTCAAGGTGGGCTTGCCAGCTAGCTACAGGGTTGGAGTCATGGCTTGCCAGCTAGCTATAGGGTGGAGTCAAGGTGGGCTTGCCAGCTAGCTACAGGGTTGGAGTCAAGGTGGGGCTTGCCAGCTAGCTACAGGGTTGGAGTCAAGGTGGGCTTGCCAGCTAGCTACAGGGTTGGAGTCAAGGTGGGCTTGCCAGCTAGCTACAGGGTTGGAGTCATGGTGAGCTTGCCAGCTAGCTACAGGGTTGGAGTCATGGCTTGCCAGCTAGCTACAGGGTTGGAGTCAAGGTGGGCTTGCCAGCTAGCTACAGGGTTGGAGTCATGGTGGGCTTGCCAGCTAGCTACAGGGTTGGAGTCATGGTGGGCTTGCCAGCTAGCTACAGGGTTGGAGTCATGGCTTGCCAGCTAGCTACAGGGTTGGAGTCAAGGTGGGCTTGCCAGCTAGCTACAGGGTTGGAGTCAAGGTGGGCTTGCCAGCTAGCTACAGGGTTGGAGTCAAGGTGGGCTTGCCAGCTAGCTACAGGGTTGGAGTCATGGTGAGCTTGCCAGCTAGCTACAGGGTTGGAGTCATGGCTTGCCAGCTAGCTACAGGGTTGGAGTCAAGGTGGGCTTGCCAGCTAGCTACAGGGTTGGAGTCATGGTGGGCTTGCCAGCTAGCTACAGGGTTGGAGTCATGGTGGGCTTGCCAGCTAGCTACAGGGTTGGAGTCATGGCTTGCCAGCTAGCTACAGGGTTGGAGTCAAGGTGGGCTTGCCAGCTAGCTACAGGGTTGGAGTCAAGGTGGGCTTGCCAGCTAGCTACAGGGTTGGAGTCAAGGTGGGCTTGCCAGCTACCTACAGGGTTGGAGTCAAGGTGGGCTTGCCAGCTAGCTACAGGGTTGGAGTCAAGGTGGGCTTGCCAGCTAGCTACAGGGTTGGAGTCAAGGTGGGCTTGCCAGCTAGCTACATGGTTGGAGTCAAGGTGGGCTTGCCAGCTAGCTACAGGGTTGGAGTCATGGTGGGCTTGCCAGCTAGCTACAGGGTTGGAGTCAAGGTGGGCTTGCCAGCTAGCTACAGAGTTGGAGTCAAGGTGGGCTTGCCAGCTAGCTACAGGGTTGGAGTCAAGGTGGGCTTGCCAGCTAGCTACAGGGTTGGAGTCATGGTGGGCTTGCCAGCTAGCTACAGGGTTGGAGTCATGGTGGGCTTGCCAGCTAGCTACAGGGTTGGAGTCATGGCTTGCCAGCTAGCTACAGGGTTGGAGTCAAGGTGGGCTTGCCAGCTAGCTACAGGGTTGGAGTCAAGGTGGGCTTGCCAGCTAGCTACAGGGTTGGAGTCAAGGTGGGCTTGCCAGCTAGCTACAGGGTTGGAGTCATGGTGGGCTTGCCAGCTACCTACAGGGTTGGAGTCAAGGTGGGCTTGCCAGCTAGCTACATGGTTGGAGTCAAGGTGGGCTTGCCAGCTAGCTACAGGGTTGGAGTCATGGCTTGCCAGCTAGCTACAGGGTTGGAGTCAAGGTGGGCTTGCCAGCTAGCTACAGGGTTGGAGTCAAGGTGGGCTTGCCAGCTAGCTACAGGGTTGGAGTCATGGCTTGCCAGCTAGCTATAGGGTGGAGTCAAGGTGGGCTTGCCAGCTAGCTACAGGGTTGGAGTCAAGGTGGGCTTGCCAGCTAGCTACAGGGTTGGAGTCAAGGTGGGCTTGCCAGCTAGCTACAGGGTTGGAGTCATGGTGAGCTTGCCAGCTAGCTACAGGGTTGGAGTCATGGCTTGCCAGCTAGCTACAGGGTTGGAGTCAAGGTGGGCTTGCCAGCTAGCTACAGGGTTGGAGTCAAGGTGGGCTTGCCAGCTAGCTACAGGGTTGGAGTCATGGTGGGCTTGCCAGCTAGCTACAGGGTTGGAGTCATGGTGGGCTTGCCAGCTAGCTACAGGGTTGGAGTCATGGCTTGCCAGCTAGCTACAGGGTTGGAGTCAAGGTGGGCTTGCCAGCTAGCTACAGGGTTGGAGTCAAGGTGGGCTTGCCAGCTAGCTACAGGGTTGGAGTCAAGGTGGGCTTGCCAGCTAGCTACAGGGTTGGAGTCAAGGTGGGCTTGCCAGCTACCTACAGGGTTGGAGTCAAGGTGGGCTTGCCAGCTAGCTACATGGTTGGAGTCAAGGTGGGCTTGCCAGCTAGCTACAGGGTTGGAGTCATGGTGGGCTTGCCAGCTAGCTACAGGGTTGGAGTCAAGGTGGGCTTGCCAGCTAGCTACAGAGTTGGAGTCAAGGTGGGCTTGCCAGCTAGCTACAGGGTTGGAGTCAAGGTGGGCTTGCCAGCTAGCTACAGGGTTGGAGTCATGGTGGGCTTGCCAGCTAGCTACAGGGTTGGAGTCAAGGTGGGCTTGCCAGCTAGCTACAGGGTTGGAGTCAAGGTGGGCTTGCCAGCTAGCTACAGGGTTGGAGTCATGGCTTGCCAGCTAGCTATAGGGTGGAGTCAAGGTGGGCTTGCCAGCTAACTACAGGGTTGGAGTCAAGGTGGGCTTGCCAGCTAGCTACAGGGATGGAGTCATGGCTGGCTTGCCAGCTAGCTACAGGGTTGGAGTCATGGCTTGCCAGCTAGCTACAGGGTTGGAGTCAAGGTGGGCTTGCCAGCTAGCTACAGGGTTGGAGTCAAGGTGGGCTTGCCAGCTAGCTACAGGGTTGGAGTCATTGCTTGCCAGCTAGCTATAGGGTTGGAGTCAAGGTGGGCTTGCCAGCTAGCTACAGGGTTGGAGTCAAGGTGGGCTTGCCAGCTAGCTACAGGGTTGGAGTCAAGGTGGGCTTGCCAGCTACCTACAGGGTTGGAGTCAAGGTGGGCTTGCCAGCTAGCTACATGGTTGGAGTCAAGGTGGGCTTGCCAGCTAGCTACAGGGTTGGAGTCATGGTGGGCTTGCCAGCTAGCTACAGGGTTGGAGTCAAGGTGGGCTTGCCAGCTAGCTACAGAGTTGGAGTCAAGGTGGGCTTGCCAGCTAGCTACAGGGTTGGAGTCAAGGTGGGCTTGCCAGCTAGCTACAGGGTTGGAGTCATGGTGGGCTTGCCAGCTAGCTACAGGGTTGGAGTCATGGTGGGCTTGCCAGCTAGCTACAGGGTTGGAGTCATGGCTTGCCAGCTAGCTACAGGGTTGGAGTCAAGGTGGGCTTGCCAGCTAGCTACAGGGTTGGAGTCAAGGTGGGCTTGCCAGCTAGCTACAGGGTTGGAGTCAAGGTGGGCTTGCCAGCTAGCTACAGGGTTGGAGTCATGGTGGGCTTGCCAGCTACCTACAGGGTTGGAGTCAAGGTGGGCTTGCCAGCTAGCTACATGGTTGGAGTCAAGGTGGGCTTGCCAGCTAGCTACAGGGTTGGAGTCATGGCTTGCCAGCTAGCTACAGGGTTGGAGTCAAGGTGGGCTTGCCAGCTAGCTACAGGGTTGGAGTCAAGGTGGGCTTGCCAGCTAGCTACAGGGTTGGAGTCATGGCTTGCCAGCTAGCTATAGGGTGGAGTCAAGGTGGGCTTGCCAGCTAGCTACAGGGTTGGAGTCAAGGTGGGCTTGCCAGCTAGCTACAGGGTTGGAGTCAAGGTGGGCTTGCCAGCTAGCTACAGGGTTGGAGTCATGGTGAGCTTGCCAGCTAGCTACAGGGTTGGAGTCATGGCTTGCCAGCTAGCTACAGGGTTGGAGTCAAGGTGGGCTTGCCAGCTAGCTACAGGGTTGGAGTCAAGGTGGGCTTGCCAGCTAGCTACAGGGTTGGAGTCATGGTGGGCTTGCCAGCTAGCTACAGGGTTGGAGTCATGGTGGGCTTGCCAGCTAGCTACAGGGTTGGAGTCATGGCTTGCCAGCTAGCTACAGGGTTGGAGTCAAGGTGGGCTTGCCAGCTAGCTACAGGGTTGGAGTCAAGGTGGGCTTGCCAGCTAGCTACAGGGTTGGAGTCAAGGTGGGCTTGCCAGCTAGCTACAGGGTTGGAGTCAAGGTGGGCTTGCCAGCTACCTACAGGGTTGGAGTCAAGGTGGGCTTGCCAGCTAGCTACATGGTTGGAGTCAAGGTGGGCTTGCCAGCTAGCTACAGGGTTGGAGTCATGGTGGGCTTGCCAGCTAGCTACAGGGTTGGAGTCAAGGTGGGCTTGCCAGCTAGCTACAGAGTTGGAGTCAAGGTGGGCTTGCCAGCTAGCTACAGGGTTGGAGTCAAGGTGGGCTTGCCAGCTAGCTACAGGGTTGGAGTCATGGTGGGCTTGCCAGCTAGCTACAGGGTTGGAGTCAAGGTGGGCTTGCCAGCTAGCTACAGGGTTGGAGTCAAGGTGGGCTTGCCAGCTAGCTACAGGGTTGGAGTCATGGCTTGCCAGCTAGCTATAGGGTGGAGTCAAGGTGGGCTTGCCAGCTAGCTACAGGGTTGGAGTCAAGGTGGGCTTGCCAGCTAGCTACAGGGTTGGAGTCAAGGTGGGCTTGCCAGCTAGCTACAGGGTTGGAGTCATGGTGAGCTTGCCAGCTAGCTACAGGGTTGGAGTCATGGCTTGCCAGCTAGCTACAGGGTTGGAGTCAAGGTGGGCTTGCCAGCTAGCTACAGGGTTGGAGTCAAGGTGGGCTTGCCAGCTAGCTACAGGGTTGGAGTCATGGTGGGCTTGCCAGCTAGCTACAGGGTTGGAGTCATGGTGGGCTTGCCAGCTAGCTACAGGGTTGGAGTCATGGCTTGCCAGCTAGCTACAGGGTTGGAGTCAAGGTGGGCTTGCCAGCTAGCTACAGGGTTGGAGTCAAGGTGGGCTTGCCAGCTAGCTACAGGGTTGGAGTCAAGGTGGGCTTGCCAGCTAGCTACAGGGTTGGAGTCAAGGTGGGCTTGCCAGCTACCTACAGGGTTGGAGTCAAGGTGGGCTTGCCAGCTAGCTACAGGGTTGGAGTCATGGTGGGCTTGCCAGCTAGCTACAGGGTTGGAGTCAAGGTGGGCTTGCCAGCTAGCTACAGAGTTGGAGTCAAGGTGGGCTTGCCAGCTAGCTACAGGGTTGGAGTCAAGGTGGGCTTGCCAGCTAGCTACAGGGTTGGAGTCATGGTGGGCTTGCCAGCTAGCTACAGGGTTGGAGTCAAGGTGGGCTTGCCAGCTAGCTACAGGGTTGGAGTCAAGGTGGGCTTGCCAGCTAGCTACAGGGTTGGAGTCATGGCTTGCCAGCTAGCTATAGGGTGGAGTCAAGGTGGGCTTGCCAGCTAACTACAGGGTTGGAGTCAAGGTGGGCTTGCCAGCTAGCTACAGGGTTGGAGTCATGGCTGGCTTGCCAGCTAGCTAAAGGGTTGGAGTCATGGCTTGCCAGCTAGCTACAGGGTTGGAGTCAAGGTGGGCTTGCCAGCTAGCTACAGGGTTGGAGTCAAGGTGGGCTTGCCAGCTAGCTACAGGGTTGGAGTCATGGCTTGCCAGCTAGCTATAGGGTTGGAGTCAAGGTGGGCTTGCCAGCTAGCTACAGGGTTGGAGTCAAGGTGGGCTTGCCAGCTAGCTACAGGGTTGGAGTCAAGGTGGGCTTGCCAGCTAGCTACAGGGTTGGAGTCATGGTGGGCTTGCCAGCTACCTACAGGGTTGGTGTCAAGGTGGGCTTGCCAGTTAGCTACAGGGTTGGAGTCAAGGTGGGCTTGCCAGCTAGCTACAGGGTTGGAGTCAAGGTGGGCTTGCCAGCTAGCTACAGGGTTGGAGTCATGGTGGGCTTGCCAGCTAGCTACAGGGTTGGAGTCAAGGTGGGATTGCCAGCTAGCTACAGGGTTGGAGTCATGGTGGGCTTGCCAGCTAGCTACAGGGTTGGAGTCAAGGTGGGCTTGCCAGCTAGCTACAGGGTTGGAGTCAAGGTGGGC